>NC_090421.1:3035326-3225326 GCF_036365525.1 Heterodontus francisci
AAGCAAAGAAGAAAGTGTCTATCGCGAGGGGGATCATCAGCTGCCAAGAGGAAGAAAATGTCATCCAGAAACCAATCCAGTGACCTCACGCTATGCGAGTAAGAGCCAGGAGGGAGGGGTCCTCGTGAACCATCTGGTCCCTGCATAAGGCTGTTTCATTACTGACGGCTTTAATTAATTCCATATTTATGTTCTAGACTGTCAGTAAAATAATGCTGATTTTCTTCTTCCAGTTTTTCTCTTCCCCTGAAGGTATTGTCTTGCTGGCCTACGGTTCCACAGCACCACACTCTCCATTGCCTCACCTTCGAGTGTCACTGGCCTATTGAACTGTGGGAGACATCACCACCAGGTCCCATCTATCACCAGCTATCGATCAGCAGTGGGAACCCTGGTTGATTATTTTTCCCCTCCCTACTCGAGACCAGCTGTAACTGCTACCATTTGTGATCAGTACAGATCAAGGATTGAACTGATATTTTCAGACGCTAATCTTTCTCAAGAGTCTGCCCAAGTCATGGACTAACAGAGCCCAGCCATTTTATCTCTATAATTGACCATTGTATGTGTGCGAGTGGCTTTGTGTGACTTTCTGTCTGTCTTGGGAGCTGTAGATGGAGAAGCTGCTCCTCTCCAACTGTGACATCCCCCAAACCCCAAACCCCAAACCCAACATACAGGCAGGAAATGGTAGTCACCACCCTGCCTAATCCAACCTGCCCCTAATTGTTCAACATAAGACAGCATACTCTGCAATCCTGTGTCTAGTCCTGGACAAATCTGACTGCATGATTTGAGACTAATGTTGAGAATTTTTCTCCACAGGGTTATCCTCATGGAAATGGAATCCCACGAGGATGCCTGGCCCTTCCTGCATCCTGTGAACCCACGACTGGTGCCTGGCTACAGGAAAATCATCAAAAGGCCCATGGACTTTTCCACTATCAGGGGAAAGCTCATTAGTGGGAAGTAAGTATCATTGTCTAGAGGGTCAGTGATGGTTGGAGGTTAAAGAAAGAAACAGTCAAATGTAATGGAGTCTGGATGGGGCTTTTTCAGGTAGAGACCTCATGCTTCTTATCATTTGTGTTTGTGAGTGGGAATTGATCAGAAGCCATTGATGCTGGAGCAAGGCATGCCCCAAGTGGACTTGGTCATTACGGTTTGTTGATGAGAGGATTGCCTGAGTTGGTACCCACTAATGGGATGGGACTTCTTAATAAGTACATGGAAAACTTCAACCCACTTCTCTACAATCTCCATTAGAGACTGGGGCCTATCAAGTGGGACACTTCTGGCCCAAATGACTCAGCACCACAAGAGGTGATTTTTTTTATTCTTTCATGGAATGTGGATGTCACTGACCAGGCTAGAATTGATTGCCCATCGCTAATTGCCCTTGAGAAGGTGGTGGCGAGCTGCCTTCTTGAACCGCTGCTGTCCATGTGAGGTAGGTACACCCACAGTGCTGTTAGGAAGGGAGTTCCAGGATTTTGACCCAGCGACAGTGAAGGATCGGGAGAGCCCAGCATTGGATAACTTGACAGCTTGAATGTGAAATACTGTTTTGAAAACAGAAACGAATCTCATATGCTAACACTTACTGAGTGCCTACTTCATCCCTGGTTGTAACATTTACACATCACCCAGAGCAAATCTCCACCACCCCTCCCCCCTTGTCTGCAAAATTAAAGCCCCACAAACACTCTAAATACAAAATCAATTTTTTTCTTCCATAGTTTTGAGTTGGAAGTGGATTGTGAGCTGCATGAAACAGGAATCTCGAATGAGAATTTTTACCAGTTCTATATAAACATCTGCTATACAAGAAAGGATAAAAGATCTGTTCCAAAAGGTGTCTCATATGTTTCCAAGATTACTGGCACCAATATGACTGGGATTGGTGGCTGTTGTTAATGTTTTTAACTCCCACATGTGTAATGGAAAGGGATTAGCTGCTTCAGCCTAATGATTTTTCTCCAGTGTTTTCCATTAATCACAAGCTGCTGAATGAGAAATGTCCCATCAGTGTAAACCAACCTGCGTATTGCATCTGCGTTTGTGTCCTGATCTTAGTGGCAACAGTTCAAAGCCCTATTGAATTGAAATGTGAGAGGTGTCATTTTTTTGTAAACATCCAAGAATCACGTTGACTAAGAATGAACTGTATTGGGCTCCAGAGATTGCTGAGTGAACGCAGAGTCCAGTGTAGGACTCGACCACACACACATATCACAAAGGTCTCAGGCTTGCTCCTTAGCCTGTGCTGTCTTAGTTAATCTCAGCTGCCCTCCTGCAATTGTCTTTGGCATTCTTGGGTGAGCAAAGAGTTGAAATCAGCTACTGGTCTT
Organism: Heterodontus francisci; assembly: GCF_036365525.1. Classification (NCBI taxonomy): domain Eukaryota; kingdom Metazoa; phylum Chordata; class Chondrichthyes; order Heterodontiformes; family Heterodontidae; genus Heterodontus; species Heterodontus francisci. The sequence goes on from NC_090421.1 coordinate 3,037,678, forward strand.
ACTCCTGATCACTATACAACTGGCTCTCCCAGAATTGCATGTGTGTAGACATCAGGTGAGTACATGATCACATTTGATGTGATGCCACCATGGTAGTCTAGCCATCTGCTGCTCACTGTCTGGGCCCACACGAATGGCCGCATGGGTATCGTAGACACACAGGCAAATTCCAGCGGGGATCATTGGACAGAGATCTGCAGCAGGGATATCTAATTTCTCTCTCTATCTCTCTCTCTCTCTTCCCCACCCACCCACCCCCCTGCCTTGGTGACACTGAGGCCAACTGATCACTGCCCTTTCAGAAACCAGGGATTGAACCTGGGACTTTCCTGGTCCATGTGCCTCAGTGCCACACAGGCAGCGGATTTGCCAAGTGAGCTGTGAAATAGCATGTGGAATAGTGGAGAATGCTGATAGCTATTTTTTAAAAGTGTACTAAACATTTTGAAATGGTTTCTCCGGACAGATACTTGAGCTGCAAGGAGTTTGCTGCAGACACTACCTTGGTGTTCGATAACTGCATGACCTTTAATGAAGATGACTCTGAGGTCGGACGGGCAGGACACGTGATGCGGAAATTCTTTGAGAGTCGATGGGCTGAGTTTTATCATTCGAGCTAGAGCGTCACCAGGAAATTGGGCAAAAGGAGACAATATAGTTCAAGATGAGGTCCAGCAACTTTGCCCCACACCACTGGAGCTCTGTGTACGATATGAGCTCAGTGTGAATTGACAAAAGCCACCTTTGGCTGTTGGCTGCTCAGGACTGGAAACAAAATGGATTTTGGCAGTTTCTAATGGCTCTATGGTGGATTTAAGTCCACAGTATTTAAAAAAAATAACCCTATCCTTAATGTGTCAGTCTTAGCTTTTAGATGCCGAGGTTGAATATGTGGGGAATGGACATGACAACAAGGGGTGCTCTATAGACTGCTTGATACCATTAGATTTTGCTGCCAATCACTGCAGTTCATCATTAATTTCAATAGGGGTGAGAATAATTGGGGGCAAGATATTTCAAACTGGGAAAGTTGCAGGTTAATTATGTTACATGTTCATCAATTAGTGCAGAGTGGGATTTAAACCTGCATTCTTGTGCTCTCAGCTCAAGAGAATCACTTATTTCCCCATTGAAATGTTTGCTGTGCTGACTCACAGTGATGTGTCTATTTTGGGAATGTGGCAGGTTCAGCCGTTATCTAGTCTGAACTGTGTGGGTTTTTCAATTGGCTGGGACAACGCTTCCTCCTTTGAGTAAATGTAGGGGCCGTGAGAGGTGACAAACCATATGTACAATATAGTGACAGCCAAGGGCTATGTGTCATAGACATAGTTTGACTCTTAACTCATGTTGCCCAAGGTCATGTAGGAAACATTCCAACTCTGTGGAACAGAGTAGCCACATAAACACTCATCTTAAAAACAGCATTCCAGACACACTCTGAATCTTTTGTGTTCTGACCCTCTCTTCCCCACCCCAAATCCCCTCCAGACTTGTGTATTTCACCATTGAGGCAGACATCATCACTCATAAGTGACATAAGCAGTACAAAGAGCTGTAAGGGATGTAGTTACCTGTAGCATCCAGACTTCACTATTATCTATTTATATTTGTGACATTTAGTAAATAATATTATTTATGTTTTTTCTTAATTTTGCACTGAGCTACTGTACTGTACTATATGCTCAAGGAGGGGTGGGGGGGTTCTGGAGTGATAGGTTCCCAGTCCAGGCATCACAATGACACCCAGTAATTCCAGTTCTATTGAAATCCTGGGCCAACCGTAACCATTCCTGGAAACTTAGTTACAGATTTATCAAACTTCAACTGCAGCAATATAGCAATAATTTCTTTTCCAGGGATGAATATGAATGTCATACCTCATGCTCAAAGTTGGATACAATAATAGTGAAATCCATATAATTGTCTTTCACTACATATTCCCCCCACTCCACCCCTCCCACCCCCACCCCCCACAACCAGGCCTTAAAAATGAACAAAAGCCAGCTGAATGAAAGAATGCTGCAGTGACACTGAGCTGGGACCTTCGTACCGAATCACAAGAGGCAGTCTTTTTGTGCTGCACAGATTTCGCAGTACAGGTTACAGTAAAGGTCAAACTCTGGCTATGTTCCACACACGGCATTCACATTGAACCTCAATGAAATGGTCTCAGTCATTGTGCGATTTGCTGATGCTTATGTTGTGTGTGACTGACAGGTTGTTGGGAAGGAAAATAGATATAATAAAAAGAAGAGTGACTGTGCGCAGTAAACTTCATGTAGGTTTTTCAGACTGCTCCTGGTAGATGGTTAAAGGCTGCCAAACATACATTACAAAATAGATGTGATTGCGCTATCTGCTTTTGAGTAGGTGTGTTTTTAGTGAACAATTTGATGATTTTATCTGAATTATGCTTGTGTCTGACACACTTGTGACAATAGGTGGTGACTGAAAATTCCACTGGTTTAAGATAGGTACAGGGAAAACAATCATGTTTTTGTTTGTATGTGGCAACTGACTGCCCGTATTGGAGCAGGAAAATAACAAGTGTCAGATCAGTCTAGATCTGGTTAAAGGAGGAGCACAGGTGGCCTTTCACCTCTCTGAACTAATGCTGAAATCCACCCCAGACAAAGGTACCTGCTGAAAGGATCCAAAATAAAATGAGTTTCCATAGCCTCAGAGTTCCCAACAGAGGCCCACAACATGAAATCCACAATCTCACTAAGAGAGGCCACAGAGATAGTCTATGTGGGAAATCATGCAGTAAGGAGTATTCTTCTGAGGTTGGGTTAAGATACATTACCTGAGATTCTCCTCCATGATCCCACTGGAAATCTAGCAGGATCTCAGTGGATGATGATGGAATATTCTTTCAGTGGGACCTACTGTCACCTCACTGTCCCAAATGGGAATTCACATCTCTTCTACTCACCGTGTGCAAATAGAAGTGAGGCCCAGGTCTTCAGAGAATTTCCTTCCCATCTGCTTACCTTTTCATCCCAGGGGCACCAGAGGGAGTGATGATAGGCCCCAGGAAACAGTAGTAACCTCCTCTCCCTCCAGTCTGGCCCCAAACACTTACTGGCCAATGGACCCAGTCTCAGATGAGATCTTTGGGGCAATTCTTCCCCTTTAAGTGTCCCTCATCACCTCACTGTTAGCACTGGCAGGTTCCTTCTTGAGGCCAGTATCTCACTGGAAGCCTGCCATGCGTCCCAGTGAAATAAGTCCGGGTTGGGGTGGATTTGGAGAGGTGGACAGAGGTTGTGTCACAAGGTTGCTGACACTCCTGTGCAGTACTGAGGGAGGGCTGCATGTTTGGCTGTGCTGTCCTTTGGATGCGATGTTAAACCAACATTTTTAGTATTTCCTTCTTTCACTGTGAGGGCAGAGTGGAAGGAATCAGCATTGTAACTAAACAATGAGCATGAGGTGCTTGAAAACTGGAAAGTGTTCCATTTCCCAGAACTATTATCCCTCAACTTGGCCACAAAATACACCAAAAATAAGTGTGGTTAGGAACATTTTTTAGAATTTATGAATTACCTATAGAGGAGGGAGTTTTAACTGATATGATACAGCCCTACAAAAGCCAAAATAATTTGAGATGTTAAATCCTACAAAGGGTCCGAGTTGTAACATGTACACTCAGTAGCAATGGAAGCTTTATTAAAGTCCCATCTCAGCCCACTCTAGAGCAGGTATTGCTGACAGTGAGAGTAGGGCAGGAAGAAGCTCTCCAGAAACACTTTTTTTTTAACAAGAGTACAAGGAATGTTCTCTTTGCCTCCCGCTCCCATATGTGTATGTAGCTAATGATGAAAGCTGATCATTTTATAAATAATATTGGATCATATACAAGAAGCATTAACTCCCTGCTCCAGAGTACTGGTGTAAATGGCCGTTGTGAACAGGGCCCCTACATGAACTTGAAATATATGAACACTTTGGGATCTGTTCAGTCCTTGACTGGTGTTTCCATAAATAGAAATACAGCGCACCTACACACAGACGTACACCCACCTTTGTGCACACACACCCATCCACACTCATCTCTTTCTCACACACCCATCCACGCCCTCTTTCTCTTACGCAGTGACCCAAGCAGCAGCTTTTGTTTCAGCTGACCTTTGGGTGTACACAACAGAGTGAGAGGGACAAGAGAAGAGAGGGAAAATATCCCATTATCAAACACTACCAACCTTCACAGAGAAAACCCATCAAAAACTATATTCAAAAACAATAATTTAAGAGTCAACATGGAAATTAGGCCAGTAGGATCAGTCACATATGCCGAAACTGGACTGGTCTGCATATGGAAGAGCCCATTCTTTATTCCTTTTACCTAAAGGAACACCCTTTTATATGACCATGTTTGCTGTTGAGACTGTTTTATAATGTACAGTTTTTTTTGTGACTGAAAGTTCATTTGTTTCTATATATTTTTAGGACCAACAACCTTTCTAAAAAGAAGCTATTATAAGAGAGGACCTCTCTGAATCATGCTGTGACAGGTGTTGTAATGCAAGTGCAACTGTAGAATATATTGTGAGTTCAATAAAGTCACATACTGCGAAACAGGTGGAATCTGAGGCTCAATATTTTGAATGTTATTCTTTGCATCATTTGTTCATTTATCTCAGTAACCTACACAGACATAAAGCTATTATTTTTAGTGGGGGAGGCTGGCTGGCACATTGGGTTAGGGCAACTGCCTCACTCCTATTTGAAGAGAAGTATGTTCAGTGAGGCGACCTCTACAGAGAGCTCAGATAAAATCCAAGATTTAGCCATATACTCCCATAGATTCCAGCTTCATGAAGGTAGCATGGAAACTCAAACAAATAATTTCTGTAAAAAAAAATGCATTTATATAGCACCTGTCATGACCACCAGATGCCTCAAAATGCTTTACAGTCAATGAAGTGTTTTTTGAGATGGGGTGACTGTTGTAATGCAGGAAATGCAGTAGCCAACTTGCGTACAATAAGATCCCACAAACAGAAATGTGATAATGATCAGAAAATCAGTTTTTGTGATGTTGATTGAGGGATAAATATTGGCCAGGACACCAGGGAGAACACCCCTGCTCGTCTTCAAAATAGTGCCATGGGATCTTTTACAACCACCCCGAGCAGGCAGATGGGGCCGCAGTTTAACATCTCATGTGAAGGACGCCACCTCCGACAGTGTGGCACTCCCTCAGTACTGCACTGGAGCGTCAAGCTTGATTTTTGTGCTCAAGATCTGGAGTGGAATGCAAAGTAAAGCAATGTAAATGGGGTTCCTGAGCCGTATATGCTCCGTCAGCTTGTATAAAGCCGCAACCTGTCCTTTACGTTTCTCATGAACTAGCCTGTTCCTTTCTGATTACTGGACGGATGTCCAAAGCAACTGATGTGTGTGTTGCTGCCAGCTTAAAAGTCACTGGGAGTAAATCGTTTTCAAGCTCACAAAGATCCCCATTTTTGTGGTTGAAAAATCACAACTGCACTCTGGAACACATGATCTATGTGTGCCTCAAATTGAATCCTAGTCAGAAGGGCAGCTTTGAGGTAAATTGATTCCTGGTATTGTTCTCCAAGATCATTGCTACTTCCCACTCTTTTGACTAGAGACCCTTTTGAGAATTTGACATGACCACCGTCCATACTGATTGCCCTACCATTAACTAAGTGGCGTAACACAGAGTCTATTTCGTCCCACTGAACGAATTCACTTAAAACCTTCAATGTGTGCACCACATTACACTAGCTTTCCCAACCTCCAGGGGTCCTTACTATTGTCTGTTAGGTCAAACCCTAAAGATCCCCACACAGGTTTGTTAGACACTGGACTACTCAGTCATTGGCAAGCAGCTCAGAGGAACCCTTTTAACCATAACTGATGACAGGCCTTAGAAAATTTAAAAAAAATATTTAGATGCAATTTTGAATACTAGCATGGGAAGTGAGTTGACTAAAGTCTACTTCTTTAAAACTGTTGATCATTAAAAAAAAGCTTTACTTTTCAAAAATGTGAAACCACAGTTTAGGAATATTACATTTAGTAGTGTGCTTTGGTGTAGTTGGATTTATATAGGACTTCTAAGTTCCGATGAAGGGTCACTGACCCGAAACGTTAACTCTGCTTCTCTTTCCACAGATGCTGCCAGACCTGCTGAGTGAATCCAGCATTTCTTGTTTTTATGACAGTTATTACTGCACCTGCAACATTAAATAGTTAGATGCAACTAGTTCACAATATATATATGTCTAGGTTATAAAAGCTGAAGAGGGAATTTTCCTCCACACAAGATCAGGGGGCAGGTTGTTCAACCTTGCCCGTCTAAGAGCGAAGTCCAAAGTACGGAAAGTCCTCATCAGAGAACTCCTCTTTGCTGACGATGCTGCTTTAACATCTCACACTGAAGAATGCCTGCAGAGTCTCATCGACAGGTTTGCGTCTGCCTGCAATGAATTTGGCCTAACCATCAGCCTCAAGAAAACGAACATCATGGGGCAGGATGTCAGAAATGATCCATCCATCAATATTGGCGACCACGCTCTGGAAGTGGTTCAAGAGTTCACCTACCTAGGCTCAACTATCACCAGTAACCTGTCTCTAGATGCAGAAATCAACAAGCGCATGGGTAAGGCTTCCACTGCTATGTCCAGACTGGCCAAGAGAGTGTGGGAAAATGGCGCACTGACACGGAACACAAAAGTCCGAGTGTATCAGGCCTGTGTCCTCAGTACCTTGCTCTACGGCAGCGAGGCCTGGACAACGTATGCCAGCCAAGAGCGACGTCTCAATTCATTCCATCTTCGCTGCCTTCGGAGAATACTTGGCATCAGGTGGCAGGACTATATCTCCAACACAGAAGTCCTTGAAGCGGCCAACACCCCCAGCTTATACACACTACTGAGTCAGCGGCGCTTGAGATGGCTTGGCCATGTGAGCCGCATGGAAGATGGCAGGATCCCCAAAGACACATTGTACAGCGAGCTCGCCACTGGTATCAGACCCACCGGCCGTCCATGTCTCCGTTATAAAGACGTCTGCAAACGCGACATGAAATCGTGTGACATTGATCACAAGTCGTGGGAGTCAGTTGCCAGCATTCGCCAGAGCTGGCGGGCAGCCATAAAGACAGGGCTAAATTGTGGCGAGTCGAAGAGACTTAGTAGTTGGCAGGAAAAAAGACAGAGGCGCAAGGGGAGAGCCAACTGTGCAACAGCCCCAACAAACAAATTTCTCTGCAGCACCTGTGGAAGAGCCTGTCACTCCAGAATTGGCCTTTATAGCCACTCCAGGCGCTGCTTCACAAACCACTGACCACCTCCAGGCGCGTATCCATTGTCTCTCGAGATAAGGAGGCCCAAAAGAAAAGAAAAGAAAAGCTGCGGATGCTGGCAATCTGAAACAAAAACAAGAAATGCTGGAATCACTCAGCAGGTCTGGCAGCATCTGTGGAAAGAGAAGCAGAGTTAACGTTGGGCGAGATTTTAACTCATTCAGAACTCATATTTGGAGAGTTAAAATTGGGCCTGTTCAAACTGCGTGACCTTTGACCGGTCTCTTCCGCTTGTCGCAGTTAGTGAAAGATCGGGAGATTCGGTGAGTGAGGAGGAAAACCATCGGGGTTCAGAAGCAGCTGCTTCTTCATTCGCAGTTTTTAATAAGAACTCTGATTTGAAGCCGAGACTTTCTCCGGGCTCAGGCCGCAGGAGCAGCGGCTGCAAGGTGATCCTGTGCCGGGGAAGCGACATCGAAACTGCGGCCTCGGAATCCGGGGCCTGGGTTTTGGGGCGGGTCGGCTTCAGACGGCTTGTTGCAACCGTTTAGAAAGCCAGCTCCAGCCCAGTAACCACGCTGTTTATTGGAAAGGTTGAGCCGGTTTACCTTTGTCCCGGATCCCGATCAACGATCATTTAAGTAAGCCAGTGGTGAGGAAGGGCATGTGAATTGTTGAGGTCAGGCTGCTCATGTTTTTAATCGCCTGTCAGTTCATTAAAATAAGGATTCATTTTACCCACTCTGGCCACTGCTCCGTGGATTTGTGCACACAGGGGACATTTAGGGATTCAATTGACATGAGGTGCAACCTGGCAAGGAGCAGCCAATTGGAAAGCAAATTAATATACCAGCAACTCTTATTCACCTCGAAAAATAGTCCTCTCTTCTGCTTGCTCAGGGAATGGTATGTGCCAGGGGAAGTTGCTGGGTACCAGTTTGCTTCCAGTATCCCCCCACCCTGGTCAAATGCAACAGTGTCAGCCATGGCTTCGTTGGGAGCACTCTTGCCTGAGTCAGAAAGCTGTGGCTTTAAATCCTAGGACTTGAACACCAGCATCTCGGCTGACACGCCAGTGTGGCATCTTTCCAATGAAACATTAAACCGAGGTCCCATCTGCCCTCTCAGAACAAGGATTTACAGCACTATTTCAAAGAGCAAGAAAGTTATCACTGATTTCCTGGCCACTATGTTATCCCTCAATCAACATCACAGAAGCAGATTATCCAGTCATTATCACATTGCTATTTGTGGGAGCTTGCTGTGTGCAAATTGGCTATCGCGTTTCCTACATTACAACAGTGGCTCCACTTCAAAAGTACTTCATTGGCTGTAAAGTGCTTTAGTGAAAGGCACTATAGAAATGTAAGTTTTTTTTCCTGACTGAAATCACTGGTGTATTTGTTTCAGATCTGTCACAATGATGTCCTCCAAGAGGCTCGCAGACCTTGGCTACAAGATGTTCTCAGGATCAATGATATTACTGACGGTATATGGTGGTTATCTGTGCAGTGTCCGTGCATACCGCTACTTCCAGAGACAGAAGGCCATAAAGGCAGCAGCTGAAGATCAAGTCAATGAAATGGTAAAGGACTAACAGCCATCCTGACCCTGGGAAACAAAAGCCTCCATTTCCACCATGTGAAAAAAAAATGACTGTTTAACATGATGTAACTACCAGACTTCTGTGAATTAGCTTTTTCTTTTCTTACTCTATTCATTAGAAAAATTAAGACATGGATAAATAGTTTTGTTTGAAAATTATTTTCTGCTCAGCTTTTTTTTGTGGCAAATCTTTCTTTACTCAGAATACAGCCTTGATTCACTACACTTGAAAAGGCAAAATATTTCTATAAATATGATCCAAATAGTTTGTTGTTTCAGATACAGGATTTTGACAGCTATAATGAAAGAACAGCAACATATTTCCAAGTCTGTAACTACTGAAGGAAATGAGTGTGGAAATCGCAGAGGCACGGACCATAATTTCTCAGTCTTCCTTAAACTCGGTGGGTGCCAGAGGTCTAGAGAATTGCAAATGTTACACCCTTGTTCAAAAAAAGTGTTAAGATAAACCCAGCAACTACAGGCCAGTCCATTTAACTCCAGTGGTGGGGAAACTTCTAGAAAGAACAATTTGGGACAATAATAGTCACGTGGGAAAATGTGGGTTAATTAAGGAAAGCCAGCATGGATTTAAGAGAAAAATCATGTTTGACTAACTTGCTGGAGTTCTTGTGAGGAGGTAACAGAAAGGGTTGATGAGGGCAATGCTGTTGATGTGATGTACATGGACTTTCAAAAGGCATTTGATACAGCGCCACACAACAGACTTGAGCAAACTTGTAACTCATGGAATAAAAGGGACAGTAGCAACATGGATACGGAATTGGCTGAGTGACAGGAAACAAAGAGTAGTGGTTAATGGATGTTTTTCAGACTGGAGGAAGGTTTGTAGTGGAGTTCCCCAGGGATCAGTGTTGAGACCCTTGCTTTTCCAGATATATATTAATGACCCAGACCTTGGTGTACAGGCACAATTTCAAAGTTTGCAGATAATATGAAACTTGGAAGCATTGTGTACTGTGAGGAGGATTGTGTAGAACTTCAAAAGGACATAGACAAGTTGGTGGAATGGGCAGATGAAGTTCAGAGAAATGTGAAGTGATTCATTTTGGTAGGAGGAACATGGAGAGACAACATAAAATAAAGGGTACAATTCTAAAGGGGGTGCAGGAGCAGAGGGACCTGGGTGTATTTGTGCGTAAGTCATTGAAGATGGAAGGACAGGTTGAGAAAGTGGTTATTAAAGCATACAGTATCCTGGCCTTTATTAAAAGGGGCATAGAGTCCAAGAGCAAGGAAGTTATGTTGAACTTGTATAAGACAATAGTTCAGCCTCAGCTGGAGTATTGCATCCAGTTCTGGGCTCCACACTTTTGGAAAGATGCAAGGGCACAGGAGAGCGTACAGAAAAGATTCACGAGAATGGGTCCAGGAATGAGGCACTTCATTTACGAAGATAGATTGGAGAAGTTAGGACTGTTTTCCTTGAAGAGAAGGCTGAGAGGTGATTTGATAGAGGTATTCAAAATCATGAGGGGTCTGGACAGAGAGAAACTGTTCCCACTCGTGAAAGGATCGATAATCAGAGGACACAGATTTAAAGTATTTGGTAAGAGAAGCAAAAGTGACAGGAGGAAAAACTTTTTCACACAGAGTGGTTAAGGTCTGGAATGTGCTGCCTGAGAACGTGGTGGAGGCAGGTTCAATTGAAGCATTCTAAAGGGAATTAGACAGTTTTATGACAAGGAAGAATGTGCAGGGTTACAGGAAAAGGCGGGGGGGGGGCAGAAAAATGGCACGTGAATTGCTCTTTGAGCCGGTGCAGAAACGATGGGCCAAATGGCCGTCTCCTTAACAATTCTGTGAAGTTAGGATGGTGTGTGATTTGAAGGGGAACTTGCAGGTGGTGGTGTTCCCATGCATCTGCTGGCCTTGTCCTTCTACATGGTTGAGGTTATGGGTTTGGAAGGTGCTGTCGAAAGGAGCCTCGGCAAGTTGCTGCAGTGCATCTTGTAAAAGTAGTACACTGCAGCCACTGTGCACTGGTGGTGAAAGGAGTGAATTTCTTTTTTTGAGGTAGTGGATGAGGTGCCATTCAAATGTTGCACCTCCTCCAAAATCTAGAGTATTACTGCTCACGTGCAAACACATGTGCATTTAGGTGACATACACCACTGCCGAAGTACAACATTAATTGTACCATCAGCATGACGTTGAGCTCTTCTTCCGTCGCCTCCGGGCTCACTTCTTTGAGCAGGAGTCCTCCCCCTGACCAGCAGACCCATTCACCCGCCTCCAGCATTCTCCCTCTACCTGGACCCCTCCCCCTGGCCTCTTACCCGCTCTTGATCTCTTCATTGAAAACTGTCGGCGAGACATTGGTCATCTCAATTTCTCTGCCCCCCTCACTCACTCTAACCTGTCCCCCGCTGAACTTGAGGCACTCCGTTCTCTCAGGTCTAACCCCGACATGGTCATCCAACCTGCAGACAAGGGTGGTGCTGTTGTTGTATGGTGTACCGACCTCTACCTTGCAAAGGCTCAGTGCCAACTCTGACACTTCTTCCTACCTCCTGCTGGACCATGACCCCTCCACCGAACATCAAGTCACTGTCCAAAGGACTGTCACTGACCTCATCTCCTCTGGAGATCTTCCCTCTACAGCTTCCAATCTCATAGTCCCGCAACTCCAGACAGCCCGCTTCTACCTCCTTCCCAAAATCCACAAACGGGACTGTCCCAGCAGACCCATTGTGTCAGCTTGCTCCTGCCCAACTGAATTTATTTCTTCCTATCTTGACTCTATCGTTTCTCCGCTGGTCCAGTCTCTTCCCACCTACATCCATGACTCTTCTGACACCCTACGTCATTTTGACAATTTCCAGTTTCCTGGTCCCAACCGCCTCCTCTTCACTATGGACGTCCAATCGCTCTACACCTCCATCCCCCACCAGGATGGTTTGAGGGCTCTCTGCTTCTTCCTGGAACAGAGGCCCAACCAGTCCCCATCCACCACCACCCTCCTCCGCCTGGCTGAACTTGTTTTCACATTGAACAACTTCTCCTTCAACTCCACTCACTTCCTTCAAGTAAAAGGTGTTGCTATGGGTACCCACATGGGTCCTAGTTATGCCTGTCTCTTTGTGGTTATATGTCAAGCATTCTTTGTTCCAGTCCTACTCAGGCCCCCCTCCCCCAACTCTTTTTTCCGGTACATTGATAACTGTATCGGTGCCATTTCCTGCTCCTGCCCCGAACTGAAAAACTTTATCAACTTTGCTTCCAATTTCCACCCTTCTCTCACCTTTACATGGTCCATCTCTGACACTTCCCTTCCCTTCCTCGACTTCTCTGTCTCCATCTCTGGGGATAGGTTGTCTACTAATATCCATTATAAGCCCACTGACTCCCACAGCTATCTCGACTACACTTCTTCACACCCTACCTCGTGTAAGGACTCCATTCCATTCTCCCAGTTTCTCCGTCTCCGACGAATCTGCTCTGATGCTACCTTCCATGACGGTGCTTCTGATTCTGACCTTTTTCCTCAATCGAGGATGCCCCCACTGTTGTTGACAAGGCCCCCCCTCAACCGTGTCCGGCCCATTTCCTGCACCTCTACGCTTACCCCTTCCCCTCCCTCCCAGAACCGTGACAGGGTTCCCCTTGTTCTCACTTTCCACCCTATCAGCCTCCATATCCAAAGGCTCATCCTTCCCTATTGCCGCCACCTCCAAACGCATCTTCCCCTCCCTTCCCGTCAGCATTCCGAAGTGATCGTTTTCCTCCGCGACACCCTGGTCCACTCCTCCATTACCACCTCGTCCCCGTCTCATGGCACCTTCCCCTGCAATCGCAGGAGGTGTAATACCTGCCCATTTACCTCCTCACTATCCCAGGCCCCAAACCCTTGTTTCAGGTGAAGCAGCGATTTATTTGTACTTCTTTCAATGTAGTATACTGTATTCGCTGCTCACAATGTGGTCTCCTCTACATTAGGGAGACCAAGCGCAGATTGGGTGACCGCTTTGCGTAACACCTCCGCTCAGTCCGCAAGCAGGACCCAGAGCTTCCGGTTGCTTGCCATTTTAACACTCCCCAGCTCCCGCTCCCGCTCCCCAATTTTCTTTTATTTTTAGTTATTTTTTCTTTTACATTTTTTATTTTAAGTTTCTTTCATTTGACCTTAGTTTGTTCAGTTTGCTTACCCAGTTTTTTTTCACATTTGTACTTGCTGCTGTTTAATCTTTAGTCCACTAACACCCCATCTGTACTAATGCTTTGTCTTTCAACACAATTAACATATTGTTTGCCTTTACTCCATGACCTTTTGGTCAGCTATGTGGCCTTGTCCAAACTGCCCCTTCTCCTTTGTTATCTCTTGCCCCCATCCCCGCCTCACTTGCTTATAACCTGTGACATTTCTAATATTTGTCAGTTCCGAAGAAGGGTCACTGACCCGAAACGTTAACTCTGCTTTGCTTTCCACAGATGCTGCCAGAGCTGCTGAGTGGTTCCAGCATTTCTGGTTTTTATTTCAGATTTCCAGCATCCACCGTATTTTGCTTTTATATTAATTGTACCATTCTGGATATAAATATACATTACCTCAAGATTAATACTTCTGCAATCATTTATGTGCAGGCCAGTTACCAAGGCTTTGATTAGCTTTAAACATTTTAATTAAAAAAAAACTCCCACCCCTGAAGCAAACTCCTCACTGGGTTGTACTTTTGTGGGCTTCAGGCATCCTATGGTACATTCATGCAGATTTATTCTTTATGCGAATTCCACTGAGTGCTCAGTTTTAATTCGGATAAAGGATACACAGCCAAAATAGTAACCTGTCTCTTTATAGTGCTGACTTGACCGGCTGTTTATTTCCAGCATTTTGTTTTTGTAACAATTTATTGAAGCTGCTACACACTTGGCAAGCAAAAGGGCCTGAAAAGCAGAACAGAAAATAAACCAGTTGAATCCTAACAAGCACTACTTTAAAGATTGGCAATGCATGTTGTGCACTTGACTCAAATCACTGATCAGGGTTTTGCACAAGAGAACAGATTTTCTAAATTTGCTTTTTCCACTAAGTAAATGTTATAGTAAATCTATCAGCAGGCTCACATCTTCTTTTTAAAATGTCCAAGCCAGATTCTGAAATTGCATTTCATGGATGAAAGTTGAACTGTGACTGTTTTGCTTAGAGAAGGGCTGTGCACCTACACCTGTTCCAACTGGCAACTTGGCTTTCAAACACAGAATCTCAGAATGGTGTCTGTGCTACCTTCATTTTAGTCAACTGAGAAAATGAAATGGCAACATTCAATTAAAATATTTAATGACACTTTTATTGCAGTGTATCCAGTAAAAAAAAACACATTGAATTAACAATAGAACCTCCACTAACACATCCACAGTTTGTTATCTTACAAACATTAGCCTGTATTGACAAATTTTGATGCATTGATTTAAAATGCAAGACAATATTTATTTTGGTAAATTAAAAAGGGTCGTCCTCCTCTCCTAAATCATTCTTCTTGTTAAAGCCACTCAGATCTGATCACTGGTGTGTTTGTGACTCCAAGCTGCTTCCTGTGCCACACTGGCACTGAAAAACTCAGCCATCACTCTGCGGGGTTTGTCGAAAAAAAAAGCACAGCAAAAGCTGCAAAGTAACATTCTACAGCAATATTAAACAATTAACATGAAATCAAATCCAAATCAGTGGGTGCCTCAGCCAACAAAAAACCGCGAAAGACAAAAAACCTCATTGGCTTTTCTGCCATGTATCAGTTCCGGCACCCATTATAGTCAATCACTTCAATTGACAGCAAGAAAAGCCTTTCACCACTGGATGTATTCTACATGTTCCCAGCAATTAGCACCTCCCCCATAACATGCAAATACTCCAGGATGTCAGTTTTGATGATTCCAGAGTGCTGGTGGGTGTTGTCTTTTCCTCCCTCCCAAAAGGTGACAACTCTTGCTGGGTTAGTTTCACATGCCCACCCTCCAGTGCCTCACGCAAGAAATCATTCCTCCCACACAGGAATTTCAAATCAAGTGGAAACACTGGTTGTTTTCCTTGGTCTTATTTGTAGCCCAGAAGACAGATACCAGTTATTGTACCCCCTTCCTTTCCTGCGCGCAGCCCACCCACCCCCCAATCCCTGTAATGAGATCAGCTGGCACACCACTGACCAATGGTTGAACCGGAGATCTTCCCGATCTGTGGCTCAGTTCCATACCAAGTGGTATAACCACCAACTGAACCATCAGGGTTTAAGAGAAAGTATCAGCTCATTCAATTTTCATCAAATTTTTTTACCCCTTAAATTTCTAGCACCTCATGGTAGACTCCAAATGCCAGAG
Source organism: Heterodontus francisci (assembly GCF_036365525.1). NCBI lineage: Eukaryota > Metazoa > Chordata > Chondrichthyes > Heterodontiformes > Heterodontidae > Heterodontus > Heterodontus francisci. Next base: position 3,052,898 of record NC_090421.1, read on the forward strand.
TATCACTGATGCCATGATACTGGCACTGAAAAATCAATAACGTAATTGCTGCTACTTTAGTTTATTCAGTGCTAAACCACAGTTGACTACCATGAAACAGCATAGCCAAAATGATAACAAACGTATCACCAGGAGATCAGTATGACGCATCATCTTCAGTTCTCATACTTTTACAAATTCCATTACTGTATTATGACTGGCCAACATGGCATTACAAAAATTAAAAAGATCAGTCCATTCGAGAGATTGATGTAAATTGTAAATCTTTTAATAAAGTAAACAATGTTACATAGACAAAGTCACTTTATTTAAAATGATATCCAGTTTGCAATTTTGATATCAATGCTATTGTATTTCGGTGATCTCCAGCACAGCCAGAGGATCCATTGGTCCCAACTCCATCCCAGCTCTTCCAGCCTGCACACATGTATTACACAGCAAGCATGAGTCAGTGTAATATAGAAACACCCGAATCAAATTCATTATACATAGAATAATGACTTGGCTGTTAACAGTGTAGGCACAAGAGTGGCATAGTACTAGTGCTATACTCAGGCATGCTCAGAAGTAAAACATGGCTAGAGTGAATTCCTGGAGAGCAACCATTACTTTGGATAATATAGCAGTACTTTGCCACTCACCCATCTTCTCCCGCCCAAAAAGCTAAAGAAAAACCAACAGATATACAAAAAAGAACAGTGGACACATTCAGTCATATATTCATGCCAGTTACAAGGGCATCATGTTGAAAGTGTGCTGAGGAAACTTGTAGAATATACAATGTAGTGAGCAACTCACTGCAAATTTAAAAATATCCTAATACTCATCAGTCATGTGATGCAAGAACCAACATGCATCTGCTTAGGTCATAACACATACACACACACACACACACACACACACACACTTGCTGACATCATTGGTGTCAGTGAGCTTGGCAAATCTTCCAGAGAACGAATGCCTGAATATTGGGAAATTTCCATGAGCATAACTTCCATAGACAACACACACACAAATAATAAAATGGTTGTCTAAAGTTCAAACGTGGCTCAGGTGAACTCTGAAACTGTGAGTGAAGTGAGACAGCAATTCAGATTTGGGTTTCCTTTCCCATTAAATCTGAGTTCTGCTAATCAGAGGCAATCATTTCCTTAAGCTCAGGCATTTCTTACTTTTTACAATAGCAGTTTCATAAAAACACAAATAAGCTGAGAACCATAGAGGCTGAAAAAGGGACTAATAACAGGTGAATGACATATACTGAAGGTTATAACATCACCTGACTGGTACTGCAGTACCACTTCCCCTTTCTGTATACATATAGAAAAAGGGATTTGACAGGAAACATCATTTTTTTGGCGGGGGAAAGAAATGAAAAATTCAAGTTTCTCCCAAAAGATTGCTTGGGTGAACTCTTTCCTCAGACGGGAGGCTCTTAGTTTTGCTATCCTAAAGCCAGGCCTGCTACAGCAGGCTTCCCAGTCAGACACATTGATTATGTATTTAATGGATCTACTTCAAAAACTTAGTACCAGCTAGGATTAAAGTTGAGCTGTAGCCAGCCTTGAATTAGAATACATGCTCTCACTGGGTCTTCTCTGGCTAGATTTTTTAAAAATGGATAATACAGGCCTCTACAAAGCTATTTCTTTGCAGGCAGGATACATACCAAATTAAGAAGGGTTTTGAGGAGATTACTTCACAGTACATTTTGCTCTCCCCAAGGACAACTTTGCCCTTTTAAGGATACAAACAGTCCACAGCTTTGAGGGATTTGTGCACCATTTCTGCTGAGCTCATTTCAACCAACTGGTGTGGTCTGTAGCGATACAGTTCTAGTCATCTCATCGGCACTGGTGAAAATCACAATAGTAAAATGTATACAGTTTGAGCCACACTACTTACAGAATACAAATGCCCTCAACTACACCAGTGTCTCGTAACTCCCTCCCACCTCTCCACTAAACCATCCACAAACCAGCCTAGCAGCATCACTTCTATTTACAGTTCAAGATAGAGCATGGGGCTTGCTACATCACCCAAGGCTATACCATACTTGTACCTCCATAAATCTGAAAGTGGGGGAAGTGATTATGGAATCTCATCACTGGGAGGCTGTATATTTCAGGGAACCTTGGTCCTTTACAGTGTATTCCTTTTCTACTCCATATATTGAAGATTAAATTAGTTAAGAAACAAACATTGTGACACTGGTGAACCTGGTTGCCAGAAGACCATGGCATGCAAGAAAAAAGAATCCCCAAGTTCACATGAGGAGGGAAAGGTAGATTACAACGTACTTTCATAATTAGTGTTCAGGGCAAAACCATTTAAAGTGCAGCCTTCAATAGAAATAGAAGTGGAACAAGTGGACGGCACCAAACTCTGGTCAAGGGTCACATGGTTTCAGGTTATCTCCTACAACCCCCTACAGTTTGTCAGCAATAGCACTGCCAGATGAAAATTTTCAGCCAGCTTTAAAAAAAGAATTGTTTGTGGGTCAGATAGTATGGAACTCACTCTAGTCTATAATTTTTTGTAGAAAAAACCCTTTGAAGAGTCCAGACTAATATCTTTATGAGCATTCCACATTAGGGACCTTTCTATAGACTTCAAATTCCAGAAATTAACAAACTGGATGCCAAGGTCACATCCTTATACAAATGTGACTTACAAACAATTCTCTTTCACCAATGTACAAACCCATTGTTGCTGTATAAACTGTGTTCGAAAATAAATCCTGCTCAGTTTAACTGACATCATTTAAAAAATAAAATCCCTCCCAGAGTCCCTGCTATAACCTCAAGAACCAAATAGGCAAATCACTGTGTTAACAGGGTCTCGGAGGTTAACAGTTGAAGTCTCCAGATCAGGTAGTATTGGTGACAAATGGAGTATCGACCACTTAGGATAGTAAAGAACTTGGCAGCTGATACATAATTACATCAAAGATTACAAGAAAACATCAAGAGCGTCAGCTCACTTAAGCAGTATGGATGATAACATTCCTTCAACAAACCCCAGTACCCCAGTACTTAAAACTATGCCAATTTAATTCAGACTTTTACCTAGCTCTTTGCCACAGACATTTTTTAAGACAATGAGCGGTAATGTGCAGCACCAGGTTGGAGATTTAATCCACCTGCCAGCCTTCATCAATTTGATGCAAGAAGTCATCAGGCTGTGGGTCACCCTGTCTGGGGTAGGGAGAGGTAGGAATGTATAGAGCAGCAGTACCCCATACCTCCCAGCAGCTAATGGCATTGTTGGAGGGCTGCAATCAGTTACTCAAAAGGTCTCCCATTTTCACATAATGGGATTGGGGAGGGATGAGGAGAAGAAAAAAAAAAAAAAGAGATTCAAGTAATAGAGGTAAGCAACAATCCCTTACCTCACCCAAGTGTTCAGACGTCACCCGTGTGCCAATTGACCTAAAATGATGGGTTTGGTGCTTGAACAACTTGGACACTATGTTTGGTTAGAAGAGTCATGTTTACTTTGAAGCACAGGACAGCACAAAGATAAAGATCAAGCCAACAATAGCAGAGGGTAAAAGGGAGATAACTGAACAAATGCCCACATAAAAATACCAAAACCCTTACATCCCATCTTCGACATTGTTGCATGGTGATTTAGTGTACTGACCCTGTACATTAGCTGTGTACTACTGGCCATCTTTAAAATCATGCTTTCAAACACTCCATATTCAGTGAACAAGATGCTTCTGTCATTTGGACTAGGTTTACCACAGCGAAAGAAACATGAAAGCTTACTTAAGAGTAACCCTCAGAGACAAATGCTTTCTCTCTGGCAACAGCAGAAAGGTCTCAAGAGGGTAGGTGGGTCTGATAGCTGTCGGAGAGTCCAGTGGTGGTGATTTGATATCAGAGCAATTAAAACCAAAGGAAGTCCCAGGTTTGATCCCTGCTCTGTGGTAATCTGGCTGAGATTAGCCAACTCATGAGAGAGAGCACTGGTTTGAGTTTCCAGGCTAGAGGGGGAAAGCAGGGTTTCCTGCTCCCAACTCCTATTCCAGTGCCCCCTGCATGCGGACAACAGTGAAGGGAGGAGGGGAGGAGAGCAATGCAGCTGAGCCCAAAGGTTCAGGCAAGAATTGGGCCTGCGTGAGCAATGTCCTAAAGGGCTGCTAATGCCCACGGAACAGTACCCCAGCAAGAGTCAGCAGCTTCAGGAGAGAATAAATAGCGGTTTGCGGGTGGGGGGGGGGGGGGGGGGGGGGTGTGGGGGTGATAAAATATGGACAAGGTCGCTCCGAATGTCAGCTACAGACTGACCATTTGAACGCAGGCTTCCCAAAACACAGCGGCAGTGCAAGGAGCACAATCCCACTCACCCTCCCATTCTCTCAGCTGCAGCCTAACAGAATGACTGGGTGGATACAAAGAGGATTTTAGTCTCACAAAAATTTAAAATGGGAAAGATCTAAAGAATCTTAAAGGATGTGGGGGTAGTCAGGTAAATCGAATTCAAATAAAAAGAAGAACTGCTGGAAATACTCAGCAGGTCTGGCAGCATCGGTGGAGAGAGAAGCAGAGTTAACGTTTCAGGTCAGAGCCCCTTCTGAGTTCTGAAGGATCACTGACCCGAAACGTTAACTCTGCTTCTCTCTCCACAGATGCTGCCAGACCTGCTGAGTATTTCCAGCATTTCTTCTTTTTATTTCAGATTTCCAGCATCCACAGTATTTTGTTTTTAAATCGAATTCAAAAATTGCTTCTAGGCTTCCAGAACCTGATTCTGAATTTTAAAAAAAGTTAAGAAAAATACACCCATGACATTGTGTTGTGTATTTGTTCTACATCGATATAATTTATGTCTTCATTTAAAATAAAAAAAGATTCAGGGCTCAGAAATTCAACTCATTTAAACATTTCTTTCAATCTGCCTTGAAGCAGTATTTACACAGACCCTGCTGGGTATACCACTAGGACCTCCACAGAACCACAAGTAAAGACAATCTCTTTCCTTTCAAGAAAACAGTTTGCGTAACTGAAACTACTGCACAATTTTTTTTTTTGTTGTTAGTTTAAAAAGACAAACTCTGCAACTTGTAAACAAACCTTTCAGAACAGTTTCCCCACACATTCTCATTCGGAACAACCTTGGTGGAGAGAGACGTGTTAACAGCTATTGCAGGAAATCTGAAAAAATTTTAAAGCAGTCTTATTTCGAGAAACACACCAGGGCCAGTAAAGCCCAGCAGCAGGTTAAAGCATTGTCCAACACCATCTCTTTAAAAAAAAAAATCAGACATTTGGGTGGATTACTTTGCGTGGCAATTAAAAGAAAAATCAGCATAATTTAAAAAAAAATTAGTTCTACTCATTGAGATTTAATTTGACTGGAACCTAACCAGCCAAAAATAAAGACATCTGCTTTTGTACAAGCGAGCAATGAAATAATGTAGGACCTTTATGATCTCGAGCCATCACTAGCGGGGGGGTGGGGGGCAAATTTGTTTTCAATTCCCCCCCCCAAAATCAATAAAAATTAAAATGAAAAACATTTACTTCAGAGGATTGCCTCCTTTTGCAGCTCAAAACAAAAAGAATCATCATTGCTTCAATTCACTGCCGTAACACAAGGACTGCTGGCTTCAGTGCTCCCAATAAATGGCTAATGAAATTTGCCAGCTATAGACTGTCTGATTTCAGCAATGTGGTAGCTGCCTTTTGGTTCCACAAACCACATTAATAGAAAGTAATTCTACTCATTAACAAACAAACAAATTAACTGACTACTCAAAATACCACATAGAGGCCAACAGGAAAGCTACCTCCCTAATTTATAAAGAGGGTTTAGACCACGCGCACAGCTACTCGCTAGAACCTAGTGTTTTAATACAAAGCTGTGCTTCAACACTTGGGCCAACAGTGGAATGACACCACGATAATGACAATTTGGACCCATGCTCATAACTCCTGATTCTTTGAATTTATGGATTATTCAATTCCTTTATTATAAAAAAACACCCACATGCCAGGGATGGCGAGAATGCAAACACCAACCAAACAATACCCTTTCCATCTGAAGTGACTTGCTTTACTCCTCATTTAATTTGAAGCCCCACCAGCACCCAAGACTGATTACACAATCCTCTTGGTTTTAAATTGGTTTTCTGGCTCTCACTTTGATCGACTTCTGTTTTTGCACCGAGTTACAAAATATAGGACAAGGAAACATGACACACAGACCTGAAACGTAAACCACACCTTTAGCAATTCGACAAATTGCACAAAACCCACTTAAAGCATTACAGGTTGTTAAATGGAATAAGATGGGTCTATAGAATCCACAGTCTAGCTCCAATTCCCATTTAAAGCTGCACTTCAATTTCTCATATTGCTAAAGCACATTGAACGAGAACAAAAAGAAAAATGCCTGTGTGCTTTGCAGGTGTAAGTTACTGAGCAGGCAGCCTGTCTCAGATCCCATGCAGCAACACCCAGTTTATTTTTTTTATTTTTTTAAAAAACTGTCCAGTGCTCAGTTGTTTTCTGTAAGGTTGTCCTGTCTGTGCCTAACCCATGTTCACAGACACTAATGGTCTCCTGCCCAAGTTCCAGTGGTTAGGTGGCCGTTGGTCCCATTCGTGCTGTTGGCTCCTTTGGAGGGAGCATGGTGATGGAGTTTCGTGCCGTTAGTCATGGAATCGTCATCGTCAGAACTGCTCTCAATGTCACTGCGATCATCCTTAGAGACCTGGATTGAAGAGAAAAGTTGAATATTTATGCATCAGTTATGCACTTTGTCTCCTCACCCATCATCATCACTTTCAAAGCTGGAATCTTACAACAAAAATATGACGGGTCATTTAGGCCAAACTCACATCTCCCCACTCAGTGCAGTACTAATGTTGTGTTAGTTACCCAGCTGCACCACCACACTGTCAGGTGTGGGGTCTGGGCCAATTCTTTATAAAAGGTAAGTTCCTGATCACAGTGGCTCCATGCTGGGAAGCTCCAGGCAAGGCACTTTCCTCCCCACAACAGAGGAGAGAAAGAAAGAGGGTGATTCATCCTGGACATTTTCCTGCACTCAGCATTAGGAAGAGGTTGGCACCGACCCTGGGAATGGTGCACAGGATCATAAAGCTCAGAGGGGTAAGAATGTTAAAGCATAATTCGAAAGGAAAAAAAAACTTCTGAACACAGATAGGGAAAAAGGATAAATTTGGTTCTTCCTTCCAAGATTCCCCAAATGCAAAGTTGCTAAATTCAGAAGATAGGAATTGTAAAATTTATTTCCCATTAATCCTTTGATGGACTTCTGCAAAATTGTTTTTCACAGGCTGTGTACAGACTAAGCTGCAGAGAGCAAGTCATTGCCTTGCTCCTGGGCCTCCAATTGGGTTGTTTGTCCAGACAGTTGGAGATGGACATCAGTGATGACAGCAATAACGCCACCCCCCCATGGGGAGGGATTTGGCTTCAGGGTGTGGCAGCATGACCCAGATCAGGAACTTAATGGAGAGCGAGAGAGATTTGAAGCTGTATTCATCCACTCTGTGGTGCCATCTATTAACTCCAGACCACCACCCACAGACTAATAAAAACCCAGCCTCATGTCAGTAAATCAAAAAATAAATTCGAGTATTAGGAATCTGCAAAAAGTTAGGTATGCAAGATGAAGTGGTTAAAAACAAAGAAAATAGCTTCTCCTGGTCAGGAATGAAGTGCCTTTGCGTTTAATTGTATTATAAATCTGACTTTGGAGACAGAATTCAATGTTAATAAAAAAGACAAGACTACACAGGTCAATTAGAGTCTCACCATCAGCACCCTTTTAAAAAGCTGCACAACTGAAAACCAAGATTCAACTTTTATTCTGTTCAACTTAAATTCTTTTGTTGGAATTTGCAAGCACTGATGAGATGAGGGAACCTGACAGGAGTTACCAAGTCACACTTTGAGGGACTTGCCTGTTAAGTCAAGTCACATCACGATATTAATTCAGCTCTGGTCACCACAAACAAAAACAAAAAAAATGTAACAAATGAGGCAGAATTTAGAAGAAATTAAATCCCATTTCTTTGTAAATACAGCACTTTAAAGAAGTAAAACCAATGGTGAGGCTGCCTTTGAAACAAGCTTGTAGTTTTGAGGGTGGTACATGACACACACACAGAAGGGGAGCTCTGAAGTGTTAAGGGCAGGTCACCTCTGGGCTGCTTTCAAACCTTTTTAAAGTCATTCATAAAAGTTGTGTGCTAGGAGGTGCTGAAGTTCTGCTGCCAAACTTTGCAATATTAAACTCTCCACTGCAGAACAGATGGATTTCAATCTCCAACAGCTGCTCCCATTTCATATTTTGCCTTTGCTTTCTATCCCACAAGGAGAATGGTCCGGAGCCAACACTGCTCGTTGCCTAGCAACCATGACAACACTGAGGCCCAAGAGCACAATGCTTTTTCCTTTTTGGGCACAGGGCTGCAAGGTCCGGGGTGACTTCCCCACCCCTCCTCGGGGAAAAAAAACACACCCAGCAATTGTCAGCTGAGAGCCAGAGTCAATGCCTCACTCCGGAGCTTCTGCCAGTAATGCTTTGTAACAAGTTGCTAGAAGTCCCAGAGCAATATGTCCTGGGAATATTTCTCTTTCCATGTGGAATGCTCCTCCTCTGTTCCCAGTAGGTCAGCTAAGATTACTAAATTCATGTTCTTTGAAATAGAAGCATCACCAGCCAAAAATCCATGAACATACAATCCTTTACAGAATGGAAAGACAAAGCCAGTTTTCCAAAAGATCAAGTTTAATTAGAACACTAATAATTTAATCACCTAAATTGCAAACCACGTATGAGCAAATAAATGAAAATTGCACAGCACAAGTCTGAGAGGCGATTTCCCTCAGCTGGAGTCTACAACTGGGGCAGGTGGGTGGGAGGTGCCACAGCTCAGGATAAAAGGGGTCGGCCACTTAGGAGCGAGATGAGGAGAAATTTCTTCACTCAGAGGTTGCGAATCTTTGGAATTCTCTACCCCCCCACCCGGAGAGCTGTGGATGCTCATAGAGGATATTCAAGGACAGAGATAATTAGATTTTTGGGTACTAAAGGAAATTAAGGGATATGGGGAGAGTATGAGAAAGTTTAGTTAAGAGAAGATCAGCTGTAATCTTACTGAATGACAGAGGTGGCTCGAGGGGCCATATGGACTACTCCTCTTTCTTATGTTAATATGCCATCTTAAGTTCGCTTTAGGCAGGATGCGGCACTGAACAGTTTGCAATTCCAAAATGCTCATTAATTCAGGACACTGCTGGCTCCTGAAGGGGCAAACACCAACCACAGCAAATTGTTAAGCAGTACACAAACTCATACCACCTCCCCGCACCCCAGTTTGGTACTTTTTAATCATTGTTGCAATTCCCAAATAACACAGTAAGTGGCGCCATAAAACTGGTAAACAAAAATCAAGCTTCAGAGTCCACATCTCAGAAATAAAACAAAGATCCTGGTCCTGGGAAACGGTTTCTTCCCTGCTGACATTTGTAACTTGGCCTTTGCTGTCCTGCTTCTTAAAAATCTCCCCATAGATCCAGGATAAGGCCAGGGAGTGGCATTTAGTAAACTGCTTTTTCAGTGAGCTGGCAAAGACAACAGGCTGAATGGCCTCCTTCTGTGCTGTATATTCTGTGATTCTGTAATAGGGCACCAATTTACCAAACGGATTGCACACATATCATCTAGTTTTGGATGAACAAATTTTTGAGATGCAGGCACCAAGCGCAAAATTTTGATTAGAAAAAGCTAAAAGTGATGCATAAAATATTGAAGTGTAGCTTACCAGCTCTGTTCGACAACAGCTGAGATATGATGTGTCTTTGGGAAGTTTGCTCCTTTTGAAGAGCTAAGGAGTTTGATTCATTAATACAGTACAATTCATTTTTTTTTTTAAGTTTCAGAAATGTAGGGCAATATTTAGTACAAAAATGGTAAAAAGGTCAAAGGAATGCTATGAATTAGGAGGTCACAGGTTTGATCAGCAAGCTGGCAGGTTCCTGGTCTGAAAAGTCACAGCGGAGAGGAGTCGAGCAGTCAGGCTCTGCCCAATTGGGAGTGGGGGTGGCGAGGGCAGAACTTCAATGTCCATCACAGAGAGTGGCTCGGTAGCACCATTACTGACCGAGCTGGCAGAGTCCTGAAGGACATGCCTACCAGACAGGGCCTGGGGCAGGTGGTGAGGGCACCAACAGGAGGGAAAAACCTATTAAACCTTGCCCTCACCAATCTACCTGTTGCAGATGCATCTGTCCATGACAGTATTGGCAGGAGTGACCACTGCACAATCCTTGTGAAAATGAAGTCCTGTCTTCACACTTACAGACAAGTGGCAAGTGGTGTGGGTGGCTTCCACTTTTCAACAGACCGGAATTGTGTTTTGTTAAAAATGGTGTGTTGGTCCCCGAGTGTTTTAGGTCAAATAAACAGACAAAATGACAGGTTTGCTTGTAGGTTTAAAATAAAAAAGGATAACTTTTTTTAAAAACAATTCCAGAATTGGTTGCAACCTTCACACACATGTGCATACACAATAGATAGATAGGTAGATAGATAGATAGATAGAGACAGAAAGAAAAGGGTAGAATGCAATTAAAGTCCAAGGTGATAAGAGTTCATGGCTTACAGAATACGGTTGAATCTTCTCAGGAGGAAAGCTTTTTTTAAGAAAAAGTGCAGACCTGGATGTTTACAATCTTGAACTTGCTGCGGTGTTGGAGAATTCTAGTGGTTCAAAACTCAGCCCAAAGTCAGCTGGAGATCTCAGCCGGTGGCTGGAAAACTGGATCTTGGCTGGATCGCTCTCGGATCAACTTTTAAAGGTTTAAAAAATCCATCCCATTTGCATCTGTCAGGTGTCACAAGGCTCTCTACCCTGGCGTGACTACACAATGGTCCAGGATATGGCTATTTTGATGTCTGAATGGGGATCATTCTATTATAATGATGCTACTTCACACTTATTCATTTTGGTTTGGGCTGGGAGTGAGTCTGTCTCCAAAACCTGTTCATTCATGTAGATAGGTGTCATCAATATGCAATGGTGCTCCTTTCAATTTCAATGGGTTTGGCCCAGAGCTATTTCAGAAGGGGTTAACGAGTTTCATCTTCAACAGACGGAGGTCTGTATTGTCAATACAGGAGGGAATCACATGACCGCTACTCCATTTTGCCTGTGGTACAACTGTCTGTGTTCTGATGGTTCAGTTTAACAGTCGCCTATTTGTTCTCACAACTCCTCCAATTCATTTTTTATTTCATCATGGCTCCTTCCGAGCATGACAATACCCTCCATCATTTTGTGTGGCACTACCACTGTGCTAAATGGGATAGATTCAGAACAGATCTGGCAGCTCAAAACTGGGCATCCATAAGGCACTGTTGGCCATCAGCAGCAGCAGCATTGTATTCAACCACATGACCCAGCATATCCCTCACTCTACCATTACCATCAAGCCAAGGGATCAACCCTGGTTCAATAAAGAATGCAAGAGAGCATGCCAGGAGCAGCACCAGGTATACCTAAAAAATCAGGTGTCAACCTGGTGAAGCTACAGCACAGGTCTACTTGCATGCCAAACAGCAGAAACAGAATGCAATAGACAAGCTAAGCGATCCCACAACCAACAGATCAGATCAAAGCTCTGCAGTCCTGCCACATCCAGTCGTGAATGGAAGCGGACAATTAAAAACAACAGTAGAAGGCTCCACAAACAACTGCATCCTCAAATGATGGGGGAGCCCAGCACGTTAGTGCAAAAGACAAAGCTGAAGCATTTGCGACCATCTTCAGCCGGAAGTGCCGACTTGATGATCCATCTCGGCCTCCTCCTGAGGTTCCCAGCATCACAGATGCCAGTTTTCAGCAAATTCGATTCACTTCAGGTGATAAAGAAACGGCTGAAGGCACTGGATACAGCAAAGGGTCCTGACAACATTTTGGCTGTAGTACTGAACACTTGTACAGCAGAACTACCGCAACCATGCACCCTCCCTCCCCCAAACCACACACCTAGTCAAGCTGTACCAGTACACGTTAGGCATCTGCCCGACAATGTGGAAAATTGCCCAGATATGTCCTGTACACAAAAAGCAGGACAAATCCAACCCAAGGCAATTACTGCCCCATCAGACTACTCTTGATCAGCAGCAAAGTGATGAAAGGGGTCATCAACAGTGCTATCAAGCGGCACTTGCTCAGCAATAACCTGCTCACTGACGCTCAGCTTGGGTTCCACCAGGGCCACTTAGTTCCTGACCTCATTACAGCTTTGGTCCAAACATGGACAAGAGCTGAATTCCAGAGGTGAGGTGAGTGTGATTGCCCTTGACATCAAGACAGCATTTGACAGAGCATGGCATCAAGGAGCCCCAACAAAACTGAAGTCAATGGGAATCAGGGGGGAACTTGCAGGTCGTGGTGTTCCCAAGCATTTGCTGCCCTTGTCCTTCTAGGTGGTAGAGGTCACAGGTTTGGGAGGTGCTATCCATGTGCTGCACAACAGTGCTACAAGCATGGGGGCAGGAGGTAGGATAGAGGTAATGAATAGCTAAGTTGTGGCTGCAAGAACTAAAAAATGAGACAGAACCAAGTTTCATTTAGGGATTGACTGATCGTTTGCCTCGACAGACCAGAATATGGTCGGCATCTTTAGATCTTGTATCTCCACATTGACACATTCTTAACTTAAGGACATGACAGGAGGACGACATTTGGCTGCTACTTTGTTTGCTGTGGCATCTTTTTCTTGCAATCTCAAATCTGTGCCCTTTGTCCAAGCCCAGTACCCCTCCCCTCCCACCCCGACAGCCTTTCTTCCAGAGTAAATATCACAATCGATTCTACATGTATGGCTTTCTGGGACAATGTACTCCACATGCTCACTTCCACCTCCCCCCACCCCCAATTCATTTTTAACAGATTTGAAGGTTCCGTTCTTTTGTTCTAGACTCTAGATGGAAGAGTCATTACCCCATTTAGCAGGTCAATTCCTAACATTTTAAATGTCTCAATCAGATCACCGTTTAACTTTCTCATCTCCAGAAACATAGACCAAGTTTAGCTGCTCTCTTAGCATAACTCAGTCCCTTCTCACTCACTGGAGATCACCAACATAAACCAGGGCTCAAATCTGGAGCCTTCCTGGTCTATATGACAGCACCACACCAGGCAGTAAAATTACCAAGACCCAGGCAAGCTCACAAGGAGTATTTTTTTTCCTTTTAAAATGGATGATTAAGTCCCAGGAGTGGAACACCCCTTGCAGTTGAAGCCTTCCTTCACTTGCAGCAAGACAGCATATAAAACAGTGCAATGCAAAGGCCTTTTTACAGCCGAGGGCTGGAATATCTGGATGATTTTATTCTTTGTGGCTGGTTAAGGCAGCGAGTGGTAGAGCACAATGTTATTTACTGGCAATAATTGCAGCCCTTTATTGCATAGTATATAGGGAACTGGGTATTGTGCTATTAGTTCAGGCTGTTAACATGCAAAGCAAAAGGGAGTGACGGCATAGTCGAGCATTCCAATGAAGATACAAAACCATGCAAAGCAGAAAAGAGTTGCAGTGTGAAATAATCAGGTAAAGTGTTGGACTACTGACTCCAACAGTTGCAACACTTACAAGCAAAAGGTCCCAATTCCCAGACTTCCCGGTGTACAGAGACAGAATGAAACACAAGAGAAAAAACAAAACAAAAAATGAAACCACATCTTGTACCACAGAAAAGCTGGTCAAGAAATTCTTCCTCAGTTGGACTGAGCAAATACACATACACTGATACACACAGGAGAAACAGAACACCACAAACAGCTGCAGCACCAGTGTCTGAAAGCACAGGCGGTGTATTACTAATGCATTCACCATCGAGGTCATTTTCTACAGTGCCCACATTTCACTTTGAAAAGTTGTAATATGTTGCAAGTGGCTGCTAAAAAGAAAATCACCAAATGCCATTGAGTGAATCAGTTAAAATTCAAAACTAATTTCTAGCCCATGTTTGCCAAAAACTGTAATTGAAAGTCATTAAGCAAAAATACCCTCCAACTACTACACAGCGACAGACACATTCCCTCTGACCATTACATTGCAGTCCAGAGGCCTCCACTTCATCTCTGATACCATCAGAACTGAAGAAAAATTTGGGCACTCAAGTTTGCAATGGATTCAACTCCAGCACACAAAGAAAAAACATTAATTCAATTAGCAGATTTAGAAACAGAGCACAGAAATGATAGTGGAATAGTGTGTGGGAGGTGAACAGTCACATGGCTGTTGGTGTTCTCCTGTGTATCATCACTGGCTGGGGGGAGATTTTCTGGAGTCTGATCCAGGTTCTGAATATACTACAAGAGGGATGGATGCCATTATTTGGTGAAAGTGGAGGTGAAAATGGATTGCACCCCTCCTACCCCATCCTCCAGGGAACTGGAAGGTTAAGAAACATCAGTGAAACAGCATCACTTATGCAGTGGGAACACAAACATGCAAATGTCATCACAAAAGAAAATACCTTGGGCATTAATTGTAGGGCAAGTGCATTCTAGATTATTCTTGAATATGTTCCTTCCTACCTCCCCACCCCTCCACTTTTCTTGCCATCTCTCCTGACTCAATCACAAAGTGACTCATAGCCCCATCTTGTTCTTGTCCAATATTTAAACACGCACACACGCTTATCCGCTAAGGGAAGCGATTCAACAGTGCTGGGTAGCAGGTGCACTCAGATTTACCCTCCATGCAGGTCACCAAAACACATCCTCTAAAATATAGAGGAAAACAAAAATAAAAGCAGACTTTTAGGAACAGAGCAATTAGGCATCTCAGAATATGCCCGCAGTTGCTTGCTCATTTCAGTAAGAAATTCACTCAAAAAAGGTGCGGCTTCTTAGCCATAGCCTTTAACAGGTGCATAAAGTACAAGATTGTACCAAACGTCAGGAAACATTAAATCACAAACCCAAAACTCTCCAGCGTTTAAAATCAGCAAAATAATTAGGTTACATGGTTCCAAGAGGTCAGAGTTCACCCATGAATAATGCCTCCAGAAAATGCACAAAGGCAGATTAAGCATCACCTAACAGTGGCGAGATTTCTCTAATGAAGTTACAATTCAAAATGAATTCACTTTGTCAAATGAACAGGGCAATATTATTAACCTTTATAGCATAATACTCAACATTCATTCAGTTTATAACCAGGCTGCTGTTACTCTGGTCTGAAGTTTATTGGTTCTGCTATCAGTGAACAGGATTTGCAGAGAAAGCAGAGAACTCAACCCACTAAGTTTAAAAAAACAAACACTTGCACTGAAACTCAATCTGAATGTACATCATTTTGTTTTCTTCCTCTTGGAGGACAACTTGGAGTTTGATTCAATGGGTTCTGGCATTCCTTTGGTACCTCATCCACGTGGTCATTTGTCATGCGTGAGCCCAATGAGAGGGTCGACAGGCTGTAACAATCAACGGGGAGCAATCTGAATCAAACCAGATCTTGTCCACTGCATATTTGCAGGAGTCATTGAACAGTAGGAACTGCAGTATCGGGGTGCTCAATAACTGGGTTGGCCTTACTGCCAACCCTCCTAAGACCACTTTAGAATCCTGTTTACGCTAGTTCATCAAGCCATCAGAGACTGGTTGGGCTGAATGGCCTGTTTCTGTGCTGTATATTCTATGTAATTGAGACTTTCCTTCCCCCTTTTAAGTATTCTTTTTAAACTGGTGCTTATAGAAGCCTTTGTTGATTCCTTTTATGGTGACCACTAGGTGTTCATTCAGAAGGTCATACTGGGACTTTGATAATTGCCATTAGTGTTGCTCTATGATCAGAAAGCAATGGATATGACCAAAGTTCAGTTTTTTGCTCCTCCACCTCTCCCAGGTGTTGAACTGGTAATTGCATTCCATGGTGAAGTGAGCCATTCAGACCTCTATGATCCCAAGTTCCATCGCTGGGCTGTATCTTCATGTCAAGTTAAGCGATCTCTGGCAGGATGGCAATGAAAGTGAATAAATCATCCTGGAGCTGAAGCAGGGGGATTCTCAAGCTTCCTTCCCTCCCTCAGTCTCTCTGAAACCCTCTATTGTATGGCACTTAACCTTGCTTCTCAATTTAGCACCAATTAAAAGTTCCCCCTCCTGAGGCAAGTGAGCCACATGTGGACCTGGGGCTCAAAGCTGCAATTGATGGGAACTTGAGCTGAGGAGTCTCAAAGGCAGAACAGAAAAAAAAAAAGTGTCTATTTTAAAAGATTTTAAAATTACCTTTCCCTTGACAACAGCTTTATATGCGATGCGTATAATAAGATACGACCAGATGCCATGTAGAACCTGTAGTATAAGCAACAGCATATTGAAGAACCACCAGGATGGATATGGCCCAATGATCTGCCAACTTTCAAACAGTGTTGTGTTTAAAATCCTGAAAATGAAAAAAAAAACACAAAATCAACCTTCACTTTTGCAAACACTTTCCGAAAGACGAGGAAAACCTTTTCTCAACCAAGGATTCCCTTCTACTGTGGTTTGACAGGGCCTTTGACCGTGTCTCTCCCATTTCCCACACTTCTGCTCTCACCCCTTCCTCTCTCAAAGCCTTGATAGGGTTTCCCTTGTTCCTGCCTTCCACTCCACCAGCCTCCACATTCAAGGAATCATCCTCCTCCATTTCCGCCACCTCCAGCAAAATGCCAAACATCTTCCCCTCCCCTCCATTTTCAGCATTCCGAAGGGACCGTTCCCTCTGCAAAACCCTGGTCCATTCCTCAAGTCACCCCACACCCTCTTTTCTTTCCCATGCAAGCACTGGGAGACAAAATACTTGCCCTTTTACCTCCTCCCTTTCTGCTGTCCAGGGACCCCAAACAAGCCTCCAAGATGGAGAGCTATTTACTTGTACTACTTACAATTTATTACATCAAATGCAGATTGCACAACCACTTTGTGGAATATCTCTGTTCAGTCCGCAAGTGTGACCTCAAGCTTCCGGTCGCCTGTTATTTTAATTCTCTGCTCCACTTCCACTCTGACATCTGCCTCCGACACTGTTCCAGTGAAGCTCAATGTAAGCTCGAGGAACAGCAGCTCATCATTTAATTGGGCACTTTACCGCCTTCCGGACTCATCAGTTGAACTATTCAGATCACAACCTCTGCCCCCATTTTTTCACATGGTAGCTGTTAGTGATGATCTGGTTATTTCCATTTACACCTCCTCTAGACCCATCTTTTGTTTCTTTACTTGTCCCATTACAATCTCCTTTTGTCTTGCACGATTCCTTTTGTCATTTAATCTCTCCTGCCTTCCACCCTATCAGAGAGACCTTCCCTTTTGTTCTTTCCTTCCTCCCACCTTTCCTCGTCTCTGTACTTGCTTAAAACCAGTCACATGTCTAACATTTTCCCAGTTCCGATGAAAGCTCACAGACCTGAAACACCAACTCTCTCTTTCTTCACAGATGCTGCCAGACGAACTGAGTATTTCCAGCACTTTGTTTTCATTTCAGATTTCTAGCATCCCACAGTACTTTGCTTTTGTATTAGAGGTTAATATTCCAGTCTTTGTAATCATTTGATTTTGGAGAGATTAAACAAAACCAGGATCTCTTTTAAGTCACATTAAAAATAAAGGGGGAGGGGGCAGGCAGGATGTCAAGTGTCTGTGTCAACTTTATCATTTCCAGGAGACCCTGGAAAACTGCTCTGGACTGACTAAATGCCAGGAAAACGTGTTAGTGCTGATTTCTTAGCCTGCCAACCCATGGTGTAGTTCCCAGGGCTGGCTGGTCAACTTCAGGAGTAGTCCCAAGACTCAGCTGACATTCACTCCAGTTTTCTGCAATGGAGCCATTCCAGGACACAGGAATTATCCCCAGAATGGAAGGCACCAGAGTGGCTCAGAGTTAGGACCAGAGACCATATGCAAGGATCTTCATAGCACTGATAAAATTGGGGGGGGGTTGAATATTTAAAAAAAAAAAATACTTGGCAACAGCATCACCTTACTATCATTTCTTTGGACTAGGATTTTGCATAACACGGACAATTTCAACTTTTGAAATTTGGATCTTTTCCAGGAATAAAACATGACATCAGGAAGGTTTACAGAGAATAATTCAAATGCAACCAAACCCACCAAATCTAAAAAGTACCCAAACTATTTACTAGAAGCATCCAGATTTTTTTTTTTAAAAAGGTACAAAACTTGGAGAATTTCAATTTTTCCAGTTCTCAACAGGGCAATCTGCCATCAAGCTTTTGTCAAAGCTGCCGTGTGGCTACTGATTAAAAGGTGATGCTGGAAGGTCTCAGGATGATTATTACTGCTGAGGAGATAACTCACCTTCCTCCAACGCGATAAGGAGCTTGGAATGTGGAGAATGGAGATTTCAACCCACACTTTGCCTCTCCTTAGGCAACAGGTCACTGCATTTTCTTGAATACAGCATTTAGGATTCATAGGAATCTAATTCTGGGATGAATTTCATTCCACTTGCTGAGCTGAAAATCACTTTCTACCCAACTGTTACACAGCTCCCTTTTTAAGAAAAGACTGCATGGGGGAGGGGAGGGGAGGGCGTGGGGCGTACAAGGCTAAGTTAATGGCACCAGCAACCCTCACGTCTCCCATCCCCATCACTACATGCCACTCATCCATGCAATATCAACAACGTAACTCAGAATAACATGCTTTTCAACCCAAATGAGAAACTTGAAGCTTACACTGGTGAATTAAGCAGTCAGAATCTGCATGATGCAGATTCTTTCTCCCTCCCTTTTCACTTGCACGACAGTGAGCTATTGTTTGCATGACATGTAAAACAGCCAATTTCCTTCCCTGTATCCGTCTGGATCGTTAATGTGAACATATGCAAGCAGGTCAGTTTTTTTTTTAAACAGATAGAAAACAATGCCAATGAACTATTACACTATGCAATCCAAGGCCTTCATGCTTGTGGGTAGATAAATAGATACATGCCAGTGTCCAGCCTCAAATTCTGAATGAAACTCCAAATCATTTCACCATTCATCAAATCATCAATTAACCATTTTAAACCAAAAAATCCTAAATGCTGTATTGAAGAAAATGCAGTGACCTGTTGCCTAAGGAGAGGCAAAGTGTGGGTTGAAATCTCCATTCTCCACATTCCAATGTGAGATTTTTTTTTTTTAAATAGAACATTACAGCGCAGTACAGGCCCTTTGGCCCTCGATGTTGCGCCGACCTGTGAAACCATCTGACCTACACTATTCCATTTTCATCCATATGTCTATCCAATGACCACTTAAATGCCCTTAAAGTTGGCGAGTCTACTACTGTTGCAGGCAGGGCGTTCCACGCCCCTACTACTCTCTGAGTAAAGAAACTACCTCTGACATCTGTCCTATATCTATCACCCCTCAACTTAAAGCTATGTCCCCTCGTGTTTGCCATCACCATCCAAGGAAAAAGACGCTCCCTACCCACCCTATCTAACCCTCTGATTATCTTATATGTCTCTATTAAGTCACCTCTCCTCCTCCTTCTCTCCAACGAAAACAACCTCAAGTCCCTCAGCCTTTCCTCGTAAGACCTTCCCTCCATACCAGGCAACATCCTAGTAAATCTCCTCTGCACCCTTTCCAACGCTTCCACATCCTTCCTATAATGCGGTGACCAGAACTGCACGCAATACTCCAGGTGCGGTCTCACCAGAGTTTTGTAGAGCTGCAGCATGACCTCGTGGTTCCAAAACTCAATCCCCCTACTAATAAAAGCTAACACACCATATGCCTTCTTAACAGCCCTATTAACCTGGGTAGCAACCTTCAGGGATTTATGCACCTGGACACCAAGATCTCTCTGTTCATCTACACTACCAAGAATCTTCCCATTAGCCTAGTACTCTGCATTCCTGTTACTCCTTCCAAAGTGAATCACCTCGCACTTTTCCGCATTAAACTCCATTTGCCATCTCTCAGCCCAGCTCTGCAGCCTATCTATGTCCCTCTGTACCCTACAACATCCTTCGGCACTATCCACAACTCCACCGACCTTAGTGTCATCCGCAAATTTACTAACCCACCCTTCTACACCCTCTTCCAGGTCATTTATAAAAATGACAAACAGCAGTGGCCCCAAAACAGATCCTTGCGGTACACCACTAGAAACTAAACTCCAGGATGAACATTTGCCATCAACCACCACCCTCTGTCTTCTTTCAGCTAGCCAATTTCTGATCCAAATTCTGCTCACATCTCTCATTAAAACCTTTGTTAAACAGCAAGATGGATTAACCAGTCACATGACTGCATTTTGTGGACCGAATGTATGCTCAATGACCACATAGCAATTTAAAGCCTAATGATGCAAATGTTTCACTGCACCTGGCTACAGACTACAAGCCCCAGGTTAAAACCCAGCTTCAGGCAACATTCACACTGTGGCTTCACTCAAGATGGTAAGTGCCCAATTTCTAACAGGGCAACAGTAAAGACATGGCAATGTTTCTACCCTGGGTTAAATTTCAAGGACAACTCTAAAAGCTAGTCAAAGTGGCACTGATTAAAAGGCACAAGGATATCTGCATCATTCAGCTGGTCCTTCTTAACCAACCCAAGGCAGCAGTCCATGTTGGAACATTTCTCCTCACTCTACTTCAAGTATGAAAATTCCATCATTGCTGTCGCAATTTGAAAAGTAGAGAAGACAGCACAGTGCAGACCATTTCCTAAAAAGACAGCCTCAGAATGTCTTCCATAGCCCACACCTTTTGCTCGGCATGCACTGATGTGATGACATCAGACTTTACTGATCATTACCACAAGACAGCCTTAACACAGGTTATGGCCACAAAGAATACAGCAATAAATTTAGGGCAGATGGCCAAAAGTTTGGTCAAAGAAGTAGATTTTAAAGGAGCATCTTAAAAAGGAGAGCACGATAAAGAGACGCAGAGGTACAGGGAGGGAGTTAAAGAGCTTAGGGCCTAGGCAACTAAAGGCACAGCCACAAATGGTGGAGCGATTAAAGTCGGGAATGCTCAAGAGGCTGGAATTGGAGGAGTGCAGATATCTCTGAGGGTTGTGGGGCCGGAGGAGATGATAAAGCTAGGAAGGGACGAGGCCATGGAGGAATGGGGTAACAAGGATGAGAATTTTAAAATCAAGGCGTTGCTTCAGCAGGAGCCAAATGTAAGTCAGCGAGCACAGGGGTGACGGGTGAATGAAACTTGATGCAAGTTAGGATACAGACAGAAGAATTTTGGATGACATCAAGTTTACGGAGGGTGGAAGATGGGAAGCCAGCCAGGAGCGTGTTACAATAACCAAATCTAGAGGTAACAAAGGCATGGGTGAGTGTTTCAGTAGCAAATGAGCTGAGGCAGGGACATATTCAAATGAAGGTCTCTGGTTCAATTGCTGTTCATATGGTCTTATAGTTAAGGCTCCTGCACATTCTGCCATTAAGCCATACAGATCACAGGTGAGTTTTGATTCCCAGTCTGTGCTGCACCAGCTGATTACAGCCAGGGTAACAGTTAGGTAGGGTGCTACAATTGGCTTTTAAGCTCTTATGGTTGGGGGAGCTGCAGGGGGGTGGGGGTGGGGGTGGCAGTGGTGGTTGGAAATTAGCCAGGGTTGCTGCTCCTGATGGCTATTCAGTGACCTAGTCCACGTGTGTGAACAATGGGAAACTAGCATCAGGCTCCACTGGTGATGCCTTCCACAATTGAAAAGTCTGCCAATGCTCACTTGCTTGGCCCATACTTGACTGCCAAGTATTTCCAGGCTATTCAACCTTGGAACTCACTTGGCAGAGGTGCCGAGTGTGCCTGGAATTCATCTAGACACACATACTGCACCTAAATTAAACAGAATAAAGGATGACAAGCAGCTGGTTACAAGGCAGTAAAGTCAAACCACAAAAGGAATTTACACGGTTAAACAGAGTTCATTACTACCCTGTAACACACCCCAAATTAGTTCTTTGAAATCAACATTTGCTTTTTCTTGGCTACAGTTTAGGCAGCTACTGAAATGAGGGAGTTTTGCTGCTGGTCGCAGGAGAATCCCATTTGATACTACGTGTTGCAGAACCTGAAGAGAGAAATCATTATAAACTGACAAAGAGCTTCCAACACTGATGCTTATTTAACAAAATAAAAATTTGAGAACCGACTGCCACAGTCAGGTAATTACTGACTACAGAACCTTTGGAATTCTCTACCCCAGAGAGCTGTGACTATATTAAAGACAGAGAACGATAAATTTTTGGGCACTAAAGGAATTTAGGGATAGGACGGAAAAGTGGAGTTCGGATGGCCTACGCCTGCTCCTATTTCTTATGTTATGTAGATGTACACACAATACTTGGGAACAATGGATTTTCTGAATTCCAGGTCTTGCCTTTTATGGCTCCCAGTGTGGTTGAAGACACCCCGACTACATCTACATGTCATCATTAAAAGCTTCAAGGAGATGTAACTGGCACACGCTGGATTTAAAAAAAAAAATCAGAAACTACTGGATGTTTACTTTGTTGTAAAAATGGTCAAGTGAATTTGTTAGTCCAGATTGATGACGACGACATTATTTACCATGAAAGGATATACACTGTGCAGCTGCTCTTACCAGCAACGCTGTTCTCAAGGCTCCAGTTATTCAAACACGGCTGAGATTCCGACAAGGATGCTAGACAGCACCAATAAGAGTCATTTTTAAAGAGATGCTGGGAAATCCTGAGAAGAAGCTGCCCTGAAGCAGGTCAACAGCAACTTTCAGCCAGTGAAGACTACTTGTAGCAATTTGCCCCAAATACATGCATGTGGTTTATTTACAGAATATAAAAATAGATTTTGCACCATTTATTTGAATTTTCACTCACATTACTTACAGATATTTAAACAAGGTTATAATTAGAATGTATCACTGCTGGAACAGAGGCCCAGACATCAAAAACAACTGTCCCACTAACTCCACCTTAGACAATGAAAGGGAAGGGTTTAACTTCAAAAGGAGAAACTACTCTTAGTCTCATAGCACAATAGTTACTTTGCATATACAGAACACATGACGGTTTCAGGAAAAATAAAACAAAAAACACATCAGGGAGGCTGGATTCAGTGTTTTTGTCCCTAAAATATAGTGTTAATGCTTAA
The DNA here is from genome assembly GCF_036365525.1 of Heterodontus francisci. Taxonomy (NCBI): domain Eukaryota; kingdom Metazoa; phylum Chordata; class Chondrichthyes; order Heterodontiformes; family Heterodontidae; genus Heterodontus; species Heterodontus francisci. The sequence goes on from NC_090421.1 coordinate 3,076,063, forward strand.
TCACATGATCTCTATATTATAGAAATCTATAGAAAACCCATTAGGTCCATTAAACTTGCTCTTTACTCAGGTCATATACAATTTGACGATATCCAAGAGGCCAGAGTTGGAGGAGCGTAGTGATCGTAGAGGGTTGTAGGCTGGCAGAGGTTAGAGATTGGGAGGGACGAGGCCATGGAGGGATTTGAATACATGGATTTGAGGGGTTGCTGGTCTGGGAGCCAATGTAGGTCAGCAAGCACATGGGTGATGGGCGAATGGGACTTGCTGTGAGTTAGGATATGGGCAGCAGAGTTTTGGATGAGCTGAAATTTATGGAGGGTGGAAGATGGGAGGCTAACCAGGAGAGCATTGGAATAGTGGAGTCTGACAGTAACAAAGGTATGGATGGAGGTTTCAGCAGCAGATGGGCTGAGGCAGGGGTGGAGACAGCCGATATTATGCAAGGTGGAAGTAGGCAGTCTTGGTGATAGAGTGGATAAGGAGCTGGAAGCTCAGCTCAGGATGTGAACAGTCTGGTTCAACCTGAGACAGTGGTCCACAAAGACACAAAATATCTATCCATTCCCAGACCTCCACCATTCAACCCTGGCCAGCTGCTCTCCAGTTGGTCAGCCTGTCTTTTTTTCCCCCAATCTGGATTACTATGCACACATTTTTGCCTGCAGAGCTAACCTTGTGTAACTTTGAGACCGTGGGCTGGATTTTACCTTAGGCAGACGGGAATTCGCCGACGTAAAAGTCAGTGGCGAACCCGCTTCCACCTAGCCCGGGGATCTGTCCCACATTTTACAGGTCCCCGGGCTTTAATTATTCCAAGGCGGGACTTCCATCTGCTTGAGTGAGGAGGTCCTGCCTCATTGAGCTGCCGGCCAATTACCAGGCTGGCAGCTCTTAGTCCCAGCAGCGCCACCAGGAGCGGTGGCCACTGCTCGGACTGTAGCCCAGCCGACCAGATGGAAGCAGGAATGAAGGTAAGTTGGGCATGCCTCACCAGGCAGATCAGTCCTTCCCTGGGTGAGGCTGGAGTGGGATCAATCAGACACCATGTGCCCGACTGCCATGGCTCCCCCCACGCACAGAATGACCAGCAGCTATCACTGGGCAGCCCTTCACGTCCCCAGCACGCCCACTTGCCACAGGTAGAATACCTGTGGAGGTGGCCGGGGCCCTTAAGTGGCTGTTAAGTGGCCACTTAAGGACCTTGATCGACCTCAGGTGGGCGAGCCATTCTCCTCCCCCCACCCCCTGTAGAAGTTAATTGGAGGCAGGAGTGGGGCGGGTAGGCCTCCCAGAGCCTCCTGCTCCATTTTATGCCACCCCCACGCCACCATCTGACCCACTGGGGCGGTGTAAAATTCAACCCCGTATCTCCAGTGATCGATCTGCAAAGATTGGTTCAAGAAGCTCAGTGATTGAAGGAGCCCAGTGAAGTGGCAGCTCTTGATGGGCTAATACTTACACAAAACAGGGGAGCTGCATTGCATACCTGACCAATACAAAATGGCTTGGTAAAGAACAGAGGGCAGAAGAGACAGAAAGAGAATCATCCCATTTGGAGAATTCTGCCCTCAAGACACAGCAAAAGGAGGGTGAGGGGCTCTTTGGAGCTGAGGGACAGTCTACCTGGAGCACTGACCAAGGTACCTGGTCGAAGGTGACAGAGTCTCCCACGTCAATAGGCTTCAAGCTTCAGGAGGATTGCCAAGGTAAGTCTACCTGGAATTTGCCTACTCACAGCTCACGGCCATACTATGCATGCTACACAAAAGTTACCAGAAACTTGATGCTGCTTCACTTGAGATAGCATCCAAAGCACTTGTGCAATCTTCCAGTTTGCTCACATTGCCTGCAGGGCAGACTTTCTTATTGCCGCTGAAATATGCTTCCGTTGTTGCATAATTCCTTATGTTATGCCCACAAAGCCACTGCTGCTTATTCAGGAATTCTGTGTTAAGCAGAGCGCTTACTTGGGTGACACCGTCTCCACACATGTACATTTTACATCTGCTTACAGGAAAATGCTGTACATAAACAGAAAAGGAGCAAAGGGAGACTGAAGGCATCCCAACTACCTGCCATGAACAAGATGAAGGCAGTACTCTCAGAATCCTGGGACTAGAGATAGAAAACAGACATTTTAGCTTGCTAAAACAAGTCAAATACACAGCACTGAAGCATCCTGCATATTAAGAGACCAATCATTTTTAATTGCCTAGTTTTTTTTTTTAAAACCTCAATGCTTTAAAGTTGTATGAGGCAACTTGCATTATGCTTTGTGCCACAGCAACATGTCAGATCTGGCTGCCTCTCTGATGCTTCAACAGACAAAGCATTTAGAAGACAGAGCAGAGTCAGGGCTTAAAATTGAATGGTACATTTTCCAAGGAAGGCTCAATGTCTTGTTGTAGTGCAATGTCAATCTACAAAATGGCAGTCCTCATTATCACTATGCTCTTCTCACACTAGCACAGCCCTATGACACTGAAACGCCAATCCAGAATGACAACATAAGAAATAAGAGGAGTAGACTGTATGGCCACTCAACCTGCTCCGCTATTCAATAAGATCATGGTTGATCAACCTATTCCCATATTACTTGATTCCCTCAGGTGCCTAAAAATCGATCTCAGTCTTGAATATACTCAACGACTGAGCATTCACAATCTTCTGGGATAGAGAATTCCAAAGACTCAACCCTCTGAGTGAAGAGATTTCTCCCATCAACCCCTTATCCTGAGACTGTGACCCCTAGTTCTAGACTCTCCACCTGGGGGAAAAATAGCCTCTCAGCATCTACAATGTCAAGCCCTCAGCTCTTATACATTTCAATGAGATCACCTCTCATTCTTCTACGTTCCAGAGTGTGTACAGGCCCATTCTACTCAATCTTCCTCATAGGACAGCCCTCTCATCCCACAATGTGGAATATCGTGATACCAAGCCTAACTGCTTCAATTGCAACTCTGATTTTTCCAGATTTTCCTTTCTGTGCACTGCTCAGGTGATGCTCAACATCTGGGTAATTAACAAAAATCAACCTACCACATATCTAAAAATCGAGCCCTTGCAAGAGAAGTTGCTGGAATTTTTTTTTTTTTTTTAATTTTCTTTTAAAAAGCAGTTTTCACCAAGGTGGGCTTGGCAGCAATATATCCTACATCACCCTGGATGATATTGAGGGTCATGTTCGTGATCAACAGAAGTCCGGTTGAAAAAGAGTAGAAGACGAGTTCTGCAATGACAAACTATGGTGTGGTTTTTCATTTTTACCACATGGATGTTGGGCATCTGGGCAGAGCACAAGATGGATTAGATAGGGGGTGCACACCAAATACCACTCGCCAAATGTTTCTTCCATCAAACGGATTTATACTCTTCCCTCAGGACTCCTGTCAATAATAGTCAGGACTCTGGAGGGAAGGGATGGTTGGCGCCGATGCTATGGTTCTTTTTCTTTTTGCAGGAGGGGAATGGAGAGAGTCTGCTATAGAATAGTTGGAGGAATTAGGAAGATCCTCTTCAAAGCAGCTAAAAAAGGTTTTCTCCCACCTCAATGCTCTCTTCATTTTGCGGAGAAGTTCTAAAGGGGGAAAACCACCGCCACGTTGAAAAGGAGACCTTTAGTATAATTTCCCCAATAAATGTACCTCAATATTGTCACGTACTAGGCATGTGAACAGAACAAAGCTTTCTCCTACATGCCCCAACATCTTTACTGGAATAATTCATACAACAGGCACATGGTTTTCAAGCATATATTTCAAACTAAAATGTTGTTCCTTGCATACAAAAAAACAAAATTACATTGGCAATGTAACTTTAAAAAAAAACTAGAGATAAATATGAAGCCAGTAGCTTTTTCAAACTGTTCTGTCAGCTACCCAGAAAAAGGAACAACACTGGAAATGCAAGAAGTGACTACCAGACAGCATTAGAAATACCATGCTTGCATGCCAAATATAGAAAAATCAGAAGATCTCACAGACCTGCCCCCCTCCCCTCACCCACAAAGGCCCCAGTTTGAAATCCAATGCACTAAATCACCACATGTGGCTTTTACTCACCAGAATGGGTAAATGCCAAGCCTACTGCTGACGAAGACAAAACCAAATATCACAAATAATGAGTCGCAAAGTCTTTGATACTTGGCATAATTGGCTAATTTAGCAGCCTGCAAAGAAAAACAGCAGAGCTCATTAGTAAACTGTAACAGAGCACATAGGAAGAGAGAGAGATGAAATCAAGGCCCTCTTAGAAAAACCACAAAATGAAAAATAAATCCAGCTTCACCCATCGTTGAATGACATGACACTCAGTACACCAGAAATTAATTTGGAACCCTAGAGATTAAGCCTCTACATTAACCTTCAGAATTTCATTTCAAAACAGCTTTAAACTTACCTGAAAAGTAGGACAAGAGTTTGAAATGGTGGGGGGGGGGGGAAAAAGGGGAGGGGCAGGTGGAGAAGTAAAACTTGTTTAATACCATTGTGACCATCTTACAACACGAGTGGTACCAAAACCTCAACAAAAAAGTGTGTCGGGAGCTTCCACAAAATTTGTAACTTTCAAGTATCAAGAGACATGAAAATTTGAGGGGCTGGGAGAGCGAGCATACGACAGCAGAGAATGTAAAGGCTCTCCACAGCCATTACACCTTTTACAGCAATAGTAATGCAAACGGCTGCAAGGCAACAAGCTTTGGAAAGGAAATAATTTCTTCTGCCTGATCAATTTCTTTTCTGTCTGATCCAATTCAAGCAACTGCTCAAACCCTTAAAAAGTTCAACAACCACAGTTGAAGCAAATCACTAAATAATTTTCACAAAGCAATTTCCAAAATATGCAACATTGTGTGTCTGTAGGCATAACAAATATAACCATGCTAACTACAAATACCTTGGGACAATGAAAAAACATTTGCACAGAATTAATCCTTACTAATTCAGACAGATTACAAGCAGTTACTTGATCAGTGAAAATACTTTCTTCAGCTCAACACTGGCAAGATCAAAGCAGTCCTGTTTGGCTCCCACCAGAAACTCCACACTTCAGGACCAATTCCATCTCCTTCACTGGCTACTCATTCCGAACCTGCAAGTGCGTGACCTGGGTGTCCCTTTTGACTTGGAGCTGAACTGTAAACCCCACAGCCAGTCTATTACCAAGGCTGCTATCCTCCACCTCACCCCTACTTAAATGCTTTTACTTGAACAGGAGGCTGGAGTATGTTTAACTCAGAAACCTGGTGTCCTAGAACATACATCACATGCTAACCCGCACACCATTCACCCACATTCTCAGCAAACTGCATGGTTTTCAGGTCCCAGCTCAGCTTCAGAATCTTCAACTGCAAATCTCAATGGTCTTATCCCTCCTTAGCCCCACAGTCTTCAACCAACTTGATACTCCCCACCTCCCCGCTCATCCCAATCTTCAGTCAGTTGTCTACTGCACGTTGCTTTCTCCCCTCACTCCACCATCTCGACTGAGTCTTTAACCCTACACTTCAATGCGCTTCCAAGTTTTCGCTCGGTCCCCCACTACCTCATTGCCCATCTCCAAAAACCTCCTCCAAACTTGCATCATCTCGCCTATTTCTTGCTCAGTGTCCACCACTCGCCTTGTAAAGCACCCAGAGACATTTCATACCATGAAAAGGCACTATGTAAATGCAAGTACTTATTGATGCTGTTGAAGTTATAGTTTCTCTACTCAGATTTCAAATTAGGCACCAGCTCAGTAAACTTTTATGATTCTATTTTTCATTGCTGCACAAACTCTGGCAAAGAGCTGTGACAGAGCAGGATTACCCTTAAGCAACACAATTTCTTTTGGGGAGTCTGCCAATGACGACGATGTTTGAAAGAATTCCAGCTCTCGCTGATGTGTGTTACTTAACCCCTGAGCACATTCAGATTTTTGTGAAGAGTTTAATTTTGGATCTTGCAGTGCTGGAGAAGGAAGCAGCCAATTATCCAGCATCTTAATGCACAACCAGAAACTCCACACTTCAGGCACTGATTCCATCTCCTTCACTGGCTACTCATTCCGAACCTGCAAGTGCGTGACCTGGGTGTCCCTTTTGACCTGGAGCTGAACTGTAGACTCCACAGCATTCTCATCAGGTTAGATGCAGAATAAGGTTCCCTCTACTCTGCCCCTAAAAGTATCTTAATCCCAACCTCTGACGAGTATTACCTAGAGCACATGTGAAAGTTTCAACACCCAGATCAGTAATCCTGTGGGATATTGTCAATTTGCATGCATTTATGGTCAGTTCGGTGAACTGATGACAATGGGAAAAACTAAATGGAGACCATCTATACTCAGCTTATTTAGAGTCCTCACTGGGGCTTAGATAGAAAAACAATTTCAACCTCTCATCAAATTCAATCTCAAGGCAGAGCTGAAGGGCCTTTCAGGGGCAGAGTAGAGGGAACTTATTCTGCACCTAACCTGGGTGAGAACATGCTTGATGTTGTATATGGAGTGCTAGGTGACTGGCTGCTTCCTTCTCCAGCACCATGCCACCCACACAAAAGGTCCATCAGAAGGGGCTATTAGGAACTGTAGTGCACTCAGCCTCAAAACAAGCTATGCCAATTGGCACATGCAATCCCACACACTGAATTCCAAGTCTCAGTCACATCACTGCAAGAAGGCGCAGACTAACGCCCTGCTTGTAGAGCTGCTCCCACCCTAGTCTCAGCAAGGTTGGACAAGAGGTGATTGACTGGGGTTGAAATCTTACGGGACAAGAGTCATACAATACTTTAAACTAGCAAAGTAGAATTGATTCTGGCACACACAGTAAACAAAGTTGGGTGGAAACTTTAAATCAGATTCTGCAGTGCAAGAGAATAAAAAAGTCCAAACTTCAGATTCCCTTCAATTTTGAGATGCTCACTTTTTGAACATGTAATGCACAAACCTTCATCTCCCACCTACATCCATTGCGTTATTAATGTTAGAAAAGGTGACAGCTGAGGGGCCTCAGTGGGCAAATCCTGGGGTTGCTATTCTCATGCAATCTCAGGCCTGTAAAACCACAGGAGCAAAGGTCAGGCAATTTATAACCATTATCTGAACTAGGAAATGAGACTAGTCTTAGAATCACACCTTGAAGAGTTTTTCTTTTAATAATTTAAAGTGTCACACTTTCCATAGGGGTTTTCTTTGCATTTATGTGCTGGTGACAATTGTCACAATGTCTGTGCTTTCCACACCCGATTAAAGCAGTTCGCAGATTATTACTGTAATAATATCGAGAACTAAATGCTGTTGATGCAAGGAGACTTTATAAACAGTATAGATTATATGGAGAATCATAGATACCCAGAAGCGATTACTAGACAGTAATGTCCACACTATGCAAAAAGAACAGTCTCACCTCTAAAAAGAAATCAGATGCGTCATGAAGGCACATGACAAGTGTCCCGACTCGCACCATGTTGTTGGCGTAAGAAAATGTGATTAATCCAACTGTTGCAAGGTGATGGAGAAACATAATAAGAAAGTCCTGCAAAGTAAAAATAAAAAGGGTGGGCATCAAATTGACGAGCAACTGAACACTTTGTACAGATACTACGCCATATGACTAGGTGTGATCTACAGTAGCTGCAGGACTCTCTTCTTCCTCCTGTACATTTACTCCATGCATCAACACACCACATCACCGAGTCACTGGGGAAGAATTTGCAGCCATGATCCTCCATGCGAAGTGTTTCAGATTTCAGCTAGATCAGAGCCACTAAGCAGAAGCAATTCAGCGTATAGAGTAAAGAGTAACCCAGGGTTGTTACTACACACACTTTTTGGAGGTTGGTTACTGGCAGAAATCTGGGACCAGCTGACTAATGGCTTCTATTTGCCAGGGAGAAGTAGTGCATGATAAAATGAGGGATTACAGACAGATTCATCCCACAGTAGAGTTTGCCCCAAGGTTTATTCCAGTGCAAACCACATACAATACATAGGGTTGGAGAGCAACTGGATTCACTCCAGCAATAGAACCTGTACAGTGACACATGTTCACATACAAACATTTTACAGTGTTCAAGATCAGAAATATTCAACTAAGCAGCAGCAATTCGATTACCTTTAGTGTAAAACCTTGTCACCATCAACTTAAAGCCCCACATCAAATTTCAACATTTGAGCAAAACTCCCAGCTTCCTACCTTGAACTAAAACACCCATCAAAATCGCTGCATAAAAGAGCCTCAACAAGAAGCAGAAATGCCACCAATCCTGGAATTCAAATAAAATAAAACACAGGAAAATGTGGAAAAGCAGCAGATCTATCAGCATCTGTGGAGCCAGCACAGGGACAATGGTCCAAATGGCCGCCTCCTGTGCTGTATGATTCTAACAGCCAGTCGACACAGGATAGGGAACTGAAATGAAGACCAACCATTCTCTCCACAGATGCTGACTGAACTGCTCAGTGTTGGCAGCCTTTCTGCATGTGAAGTTGAAATGATTTTGAACAAGTACAAATAAATTCATTGGGTGCAGTTTCCCTCAACTTCCCCTAGCTGTCTCAGACTTGAAAGGAATCTACAGGATGGCTAGTTTTATTTTTAGGTTTCAAGCTTTAAAAAAAAAGTTACAAGCTTATTCATTTAATTTTTTTTTTAAAAAACAAAGTGTCGTCACTCATTCATCCATTTAATCTTTCAGTTTTTTTTTAAATATAAAAACATGGTTCTGGAAAAGAATTACAAAATTTTTAAGATTCAGATGAGCAATGATGTCACCATGTGCAGTTAAAATCACAAGACTGTAGCAGGTTTAGTCAATCTTTTGGTGGAAAGCGGTTAAGACACTGATTAAAAATTATTCTTGCACTTCCTCTAAAACAAAATGTAAGCATTATGGAGTGTCATCTAGTAACAGGAAGGCCATGATGCAAAGAACTTGATTCAAACGGCAGGGGGAGGAAACAGTGAGAAGAATTCTCTTGGATTATAAATGAAACCTGAAGTACAAGGAGGACTGGAAGTTACTTTCACATGTCTGTACTTTTGTCATCACAGGTCCAATTTACAGAGCCCCTGAAATTCTTCCATCATCTATTTTAAGCAAAAGTGTTAACCCATTCAAAATAAAAGTACAGTAGTTTAGAAGCATCTGAACCAGAAAATTACATTATAACCCTATATGGGTTAATGCACCCACTGAAATAGCAGACAGAGGAATTTCAGACATTTGTTATTGAAGGCAATTTTAACCTGGGTTTCCCAACCAATTCTCCTCCCCTACAACCCCCCGCCCACTCTCGTAAATAATCAGGCCCATCATTTCCACAATAGTAGCCCATGGTGTAATTTCGCAGCCGAAGTTTCTTAGCAGCCTAGGCCCCCAGCTTATTTTCCCCATTCCCATCAACTAACTGATGGGCAAATAAACCATGAACTTCTGGCCTGCATTCAGTTCACTCCGGGTGACGCCATTTGACTTGAAGCTACAAAAGTGGGCAAACATCAGGTATGTGTCAGATACCAGTACAATTAGAGTCATTCTGATCAAGAGTCCTCTTTGACTTCCATTTTTCTCTCCTAATTCTAGTCCTTCCTCTCATGCTCCACGGGATTGAGTCAGCTGCGATACGGTTACATTGCGACTCCTGTTTGATGCTCATTGCAAACCAAATCCAACAACAAAACACCATGACAATAAAGACATACCTACAGATGTTGATGCAAACAGCCCTCTTCAGGGCCTGCTGTTTTGGAACAAGCTATGATAATGAGTCACAATTTGGGAATAAATGGTAGGTGAAGGAGACAGCTAATCCACAAATGGCCTGCCCCCAAGCTTCTGCAAAGCTGCCTGGGAGATGTTCCAGAGAGCAAGTGCCTAACCTCTACTTGACACCTCCCACTGATGGCATTGCTAAGAGCTGAAACTATCACGTGGGCAATCACAGGCACAAACAAAATCTCCCAACCAGTGACAGCATGCAGACTGATCCAATCCACTGCTGAACAAAAAGTGCCTCTCCTTGGTATACAACTTCAGAAAATTTAACAAAAAGGAAGAAAAAAAAAGTATGAATGCGCTGCAGTCTCCCAAGTTGAAGCAGCCGAGACAGCATGGCCAATCCCATAATACTTGGTTTCAGCTTCTGAACAGCTAATACAATAAGAAATCTAACCCTTTCATAGGTTAGAGAGACTTAGGTGATCAGGATTAAAAGAGGAAGCTAAGCTAATTAAGCACAAAAGGCTAAAAGGGGCAAGGTGAATGCACAGAATGCTGGACAAAGTTCCACACACTCTGTAGAAATACTGACTCCTGCATTACCCATCAGACACAGCAAGGTCAGTGCAAACAGCCGTAGCTACGAGCCGCAAATGGATAGAGATGGAAAAATGCTGGCGCCAAAGAAAACAATGCAAGCCAAGAGGAAGCAGTTCAGTCAACTGCAGATGAAAGAATCAGTCAGCATGAAATGGCAGCAGTGTGCACAAATGCTGGTGTACAACAGATACGAGAGAAATAGCAGGAAGCTGAATAAAACAGACACACTGCACCTGTGATAAAACGGGTTTTTGTCTCCACTTTAGGCACGGTTTCAGACAGAAGGAAGGTGGAGATGGTTGTTTTGTCAGCAGTTTCTAAAACAATCTACAACATGCACACTTTTGCCCCTCAATATGTCCAATCTGACCTATAGTGAGTTTTTTTTAAAAAGATTATACATGTCTCAGAAGCTTTTTTTTTTGGAAGATAAGAGGGCAAGACACCCTCTCTTTAAAACAACTTATCCTCTGCCTCTCTGGGCTTCCCTCCATTGTGCATCTTTCCCAGCCAGGAGGGTGACTAACCTGCTTTTAGATATTCACCAGTGTTGTTCTAAACAACAGAGAAGTTGGAACACTAAAGAGAAAGAGGTCAGCAAAGACAGCTTTTGGGGGTGGGGAAGGGAACAAAAAAAAAAAACCAAGAACGGTATTTCATCCTCCTCCCTGTTGGAAAATACTGCGCATCCACCCAATACCTCTTGACAACAGCAAAGGTAACTTTGGAAAATCATGTGCAGAGAGTGTTGGGGAGCCAACCAGCTGTATTACCATGTGCCAGATATCCCTTTTTTTAAAAAAAAAGAACCCAGATCTCAGCAACTGTTAATACTATATGCCATTATACTACCAAACTTCACAAGTAGGTCAATGGTAGGACTTCATCTCACCCAACACCTCATGCCATATAGTGTAGGGCAATGGGCCACACTTGTAACTCCGAACACAATGAGCTACTGACCTGAACCATATTGGCAGTGGGGAGGAGCAAAGTAGGAACGAGGCTTTTAACAAATCAAATCAGGAGTTGGGAGGAGGCAGGAAGAGTTGAAGGGGAGATGGAGGTTAAAAAGACAAAAAGGGGGAGGCACCCTGTGCTATCTACTAGGAGGTCGACTCTGTGGAATGGCTTTCATTACCAGAGCCCCAGCTGTACACCTAAAAAGGAGTGTCCTGGGAAACACGAGGGAAAAATTAAAAAAGTAAAACATTAAAGACTGATCAGTTTCTAGATGTAAATCACTTCATAGTTAAGAGAGCTCCCCCCACCCATACACATTTGAATTGATCTACAGTAGCACATAAAACCCACACTGCACCAAAATTGGAAATATTAGCTGATTACAACATTTGAATGGAGATCTTTCAGACTGAAGCCAAGTTTGGATCATTGAACTTGTGTCAGCTTTGTTTTTGACAGGAATTAACACTAATTGGATGTTAAATGACACTAGAGTACTTTTAAAAAGGCACAACCAAGTTGCAGCTTAAAACCTTGCTGAGGTTAAACACGTGATTATTTCACAGCAGAGATCATTTAGCTTGCATATGGTCTTTAATTTCGAGCTAAGGCAATTAAATCAAATATTAGATTCATATGACTGGTCACAAGACTATTCCAAACCAAAGCTGCTAGTTTTTAAAACAATTGAGACAAGCCATTTTAAAACATTTCCTTTATTGGTTTAGACATAAACCTACCCATTCTGGAGTGTGATCGCTGCCAACTCATCGCCGAGGACAGGCAGGAAGAGCCCTCATGCCCTTTCCCATTCTGTAATTACCTCTGGAGGTGTGGGAAAAAAAGACAGTCGGAGGGCAAACTGCCCTGGCTCCAAGCTTGAGGGGTTTTAGTTTAATTTATTTATTTAGAGATACAGCAATGAAACAGGCCCTTCGGCCCACCGAGTCTGTGCCGACCATCAACCACCCATTTATACTAATCCTACATTAATCCCATATTCTTACCCCATCCCCACCTTCCCTCCATTCCCCTACCACCTACCTATACTAGTGGCAATTTATAATGGCCAATTTACCTATCAACCTGCAAGTCTTTGGCTGTGGGAGGAAACCGGAGCACCCGGCAAAAACCCACATGGTCACAGGAAGAACTTGCAAACTCCACACAGGCAGTACCCAGAATTGAACCCGGGTCGCAGGAGCTGTGAGGCTGCGGTGCTAACCACTGCGCCGCCCTAAAGTTACAAGGTTAGGTTGGAGAAGCTGGGGTTGTTCTCCTTGGAGTGAAAGGAGATTGTGGGGAAATACGACAGAGGTGTACAAGATTATGACAGGCTTACTAAAAGGTAGACAAAGAGCTGTTTCCCATTGGCTGATGGTACAAGGACTAGGGTATGCAGATTTAAGGCTTTGGGCAAGAGATACAGGGGGGGGGGGGGGGGTGGAGGGTGGAAAATGTGAGGAAGAATTTTTTTTTTTAAAAAGCACAGTGCGTGGCAATGACCCAGAACTCGCTATCTACAAGATAGGTGGAAATGGTGACAATGAATGATTTCAAAAGGAAATTGGACGGCCACTTGAGAGAAATAAGCTTGCCAGGCTATAGGGATAGAACAGGAAATGGGATTGACTAGATTGCTCGAGAGCTGGCATGACTTGATGTGCCAAATGGCCTCCTTCAGTGCTGTAATGGCTGTGACTCAAATTTCCCAGATTTTATTTTGCCCCCCACCCAAAAAAAAAAATTTCCCTTTTGGTATTACCAAAATGCAACACCTCACACTTAATGTTGTGAATTCCACATTTTAACCCATTCCCCCATCTCATCATCAATATCCTTTAGCAGCTTCATTTTGTCTTCTGAAGAATTAACTCTACCTCCTGTTTCCAAATCATCTGCAAATTTTTACGCCATTCCTTCAAGGCCCATCTCAAAATCATTGAGATACACAGTGAACAGAAGTGGCCCAGAACTGAACCCGGAGACACCATTACCCAGTTCCAATCACTGAAAAATTGTCCAACTTCTATGCTTTTTCCCCCTAAAAACAAACACAATCTTAATTAAGATTGCAACTCTCACCCTAATTCCATATGCCTTAATCTTCCATAGTAATCTCCCATGTGGTACCAAGTCAAAAGGTTTTCCTAAAGTTCATGGATAATACATTTACTACATTTTTCTCCATGTCTGTTACCTCCTAAAAGAATTCTGCAAGGTTTGTCAAGCATAGATATTCCTGCAGAGATCAACAAATTTAATGCAGACTCGGGATCAAACCTGGGGCCTTCCTGGTTGGTATGATTCATCAGCTCACTGGATAAACTCAAGAGTCATCAGGGACCTTGCTGGGCATTTTTAATGAGGAAAGGGCTTTCAAATGTTTAACTTCAATCAAAATTAAAGTTCCACAGGAGCAAATTTATTGGGGATTGAAGTTGCAATTAGTGTATTAGTAGAGACACAGCAATTTATTTACAGAATATTGCTGGATCCCAATCACATGTAAAAACAAAATTAATTTCCTTAAATACTCCCCATAACCATGGGCTACATAACTCAAAAGAATTCCCTGTTGCCGATTTGAACCAAAACAGCAGTGCTACTTGTGACAGTGTTTCATTTTCCAGACTAAATAACTTTCACAGCAGCAGTTTTTAAAAAGAAAAGTTATTTTGCTTTGGACCAGACAATAAGCATATATGAAGTGGAAAAAATACATTGGTCTGACAGTTTAAGTTAAGAGCTAGAGTGCACACCACCTATGGCTGACACACAAAACAGAAAACATTATCGAAAGACAGCCCCCAGCAACATTCCTATGCATTCCAGATACAAATATTAGGGAACAATACGAAGCCAGTTCTTTTAAATCCAGAGTAAAGTAGGATGTTTTGACAGCATAGTTTGCTGTGAACAGTAGTTTGGACTAGATGAAAATCTGTCTAAACCAGCTGAAAGTCTATCTGTAATGCTAGACTGCACAGGACAGTCAGTTCATGAGAACACAAAACAGCAGCAAGCACCACTCAGGAGGTACAACTGAAAACTTAACATGCACAAGTCTTTATTCCCCTCCCACCCACTTTTTGAGCAGGGGGAGAAAAAAAAAAAAAAACACCCCACCCTTACAAAGCTCAACACAAAGATGCACAAAAGTAACCAGAGGTGTCCCACGTAGCTCTCCCACACTGGCCAGCTGTGTTTGGGAACTCAACATATGGGGAAGGCTGCAGACAAAACCCAAATCTAAATTTAAATCAGTTGCAGGGATACAGAAGCCACTTCAATCTGGCTACACTAGAGCAGTGGTTACTGTTACTGGACCAGTATTGCAGAGGCCTGGATTAATAATCCAGAGGACACGAGTTCAAATCGCACCATGGCAGTTGAGAATTTGAATGGAAAATCTGCCGATATGGCTCATGTGTGACTCTAGTCCGGCACCAAAGTGGTTGACTCAGACCACATTAGAAGGCAGTTATCACGCAGAGAATTAACTTTTTTTTAAAAAAAATGTATGGTTTAAAAATCTTTTCACCACATCTTCTTTGGCCTCCTTACCTCGAGAGACAATGGATACGCGCCTGGAGGTGGTCAGTGGTTTGTGAAGCAGCACCTGGAGTGGCTATAAAAGGCCAATTCTAGAGTGACAGGCTCTTCCACAGGTGCTGCAGAGAAATTTGTTTGTCGGGGCTGTTACACAGTTGGCTCTCCCCTTGCGCCTCTGTCTTTTTTCCTGCCAACTACTAAGTCTCTTCGACTCACCACATTTTAGCCCCGTCTTTATGGCTGCCCGCCAGCTCTGGCGAACGCTGGCAACTGACTCCCACGACGTGATCAATGTCACAGGACTTCATGTCGCGTTTGCAGACGTCTTTAAAGCGGAGACATGGACGGCCGGTGGGTCTGATACCAGTGGCGAGCTCGCTGTACAATGTGTCTTTGGGGATCCTGCCATCTTCCATGCGGCTCACATGGCCAAGCCATCTCAAGCGCCGCTGACTCAGTAGTGTGTACAAGCTGGGGATGTTGGCCGCCTCGAGAACTTCTGTGTTGGAGATACGGTCCTGCCACCTGATGCCAAGTATTCTCCGGAGGCAGCGAAGATGGAATGAATTGAGACGTCGCTCTTGGCTGACATACGTTGTCCAGGCCTCGCTGCTGTAGAGCAAGGTACTGAGGACACAGGCTTGATACACTCGGACTTTTGTGTTCCGTGTCAGTGCGCCATTTTCCCACACTCTCTTGGCCAGTCTGGACATAGCAGTGGAAGCCTTTCCCATGCGCTTGTTGATTTCTGCATTGAGAGACAGGTTACTGGTGATAGTTGAGCCTAGGTAGGTGAACTCTTGAACCACTTCCAGAGCGTGGTTGCCAATATTGATGGATGGAGCATTTCTGACGTCCTGTCCCATGATGTTCGTTTTCTTGAGGCTGATGGTTAGGCCAAATTTATTGCAGGCAGCCGCAAACCTGTCGATGAGACTCTGCAGGCACTCTTCAGTGTGAGATGTTAATGCAGCATCGTCAAAGAGAAGTTCCCTGATGAGGACTTTCCGTACTTTGGACTTCGCTCTTAGACGGGCAAGGTTGAACAACCTGCCCCCTGATCTTGTGTGGAGGAAAATTCCTTCTTCAGAGGACTTGAACGCATGTGAAAGCAGCAGGGAGAAGAAAATCCCAAAAAGAGTGGGTGCGAGAACACAGCCCTGTTTCACGCCACTCAGGATAGGAAAGGGCTCTGATGAGGAGCCACCATGTTGAATTGTGCCTTTCATATCGTCATGGAATGAGGTGATGATACTTAGTAGCTTTGGTGGGCATCCAATCTTTTCTAGTAGTCTGAAGAGACCACGTCTGCTGATGAGGTCAAAGGCTTTGGTGAGATCAATGAAAGTAATGTAGAGGGGCATCTGTTGTTCACGGCATTTCTCCTGTATCTGACGAAGGGAGAACAGCATGTCAACGGTCGATCTCTCTGCACGAAAGCCACACTGTGCCTCAGGGTAGACGCGCTCGGCCAGCTTCTGGAGCCTGTTCAGAGCGACTCGAGCAAAGACTTTCCCCACTATGCTGAGCAGGGAGATTCCACGGTAGTTGTTGCAGTCACCACGGTCACCTTTGTTTTTAATAGAGGGTGATGATATTGGCATCGCGCATGTCCTGGGGTACTGCTCCCTCGTCCCAGCACAGGCATAGCAGTTCATGTAGTGCTGAGAGTATAGCAGGCTTGGCACTCTTGATTATTTCAGGGGTAATGCTGTCCTTCCCATTACCCCTGAAATAATCAAGAGTGCCAAGCCTGCTATACTCTCAGCACTACATGAACTGCTATGCCTGTGCTGGGACGAGGGAGCAATACCCCAGGACATGCGCGATGCCAATATCATCACCCTCTGCACCACATCAATCCTAAAGAAATCGTACAGCCATCACTAAATTGTATTTATATACTGCCTTTAATATAATAAAACATCCCAAGGTGCTTCACAGGAGCGTTTTAAGCAAAATTTTACACCGAGCCACATAAGGAGATATTAGGACAGATGACTGAAAGCTGGTCAAAGGGGTAATTTTAAAAAGTTTAAAAGGGGTTTAGGGAGGAAATTCCAGAGCTTAAGACCTTAGCAACTGAAGGAGAGGCTACCAATGGTAGAGCCAATAAAATCGAGGGACGCTCAAGAGACCAGAATTAGAGAAGTGCAGATATCTCAGGAGGATTGTAGGTTTGGGAGATTACAGAGATAGGGAGGAGCAAGGCCATGGAGGGATTTGAAAATAAGGATGAAAATTAAAAAAAAAAAAGAGGCTACGTTTAACCAGGAGCCAATGTAGGTCAGCGAGCACAGGAGTGATGGGTGAAAGGGATGTGGTGCAAGTTAGGATATGGGGGCAGCAGAGTTTTAGATGACCGAGTTGATGGAGGGAAGAAATGTGGGAGGCCATGCAGGAGTGCGTTGGATTAAATCAAGTCTAGAGGTACAAACAGCGTGGATGAAGGTTTCAGCAGTAACAGATGAGTTGAGGCAGGGGTGAAGTTACAGAGATGGAAATAGGCCTGCTCAGTAATAGGGCGGATATGTGGTTGGAAGCTTAGCTCAGCGTCAAATTTGACACTAAGGTTGCAAAACAGTCTCATTTAGCCTCATACAGTTGCCAGAGAGGAATGGAGTTGGTAGCTGCGGAACAGAGTTTGTTGTAGGGATCGAAGACAATGGGCTGGATCTCGTTCTCCCCCAGGTGTCGGGTTCCGTGGCGGGGGCCTGAAGATGGCTCCAGATGATGCCCGCCACAGACCTAGACGGTGTGAGGGCCCAGTCCGATCGGATTCTCCCAGCAGTGGCGAGGCTCTGTGGCAGCCCTTCTACCACTTGGTGACGTGACCACAATTAAAATATTCAAATCAATAAAATGAATGCATTAACATACACGTACCTGTGATCTTGAGGGCCCGCTGCGATCTTTAGCACAGCGGCCAGCACTCCTGCACCTTCAACTCCCTGTGGCACCACACTGGTGGGTGGTGGGGGGGGGGGGGGGGGGGTATGATTTTCAGTGCCGGGGAGGGGGGCAACAGGGTCAAATACATGTAATGGGTGTAGGGGATGGTGGGAAGGGTTGAACTGTAAACTGTAAGATGTTAAAAGGCAAGTGTTTTGGGGGGGGGGGGGCGGGGAAGAGAGAGTGTGGAAGGGCAAATAGTTAATGCAATTGTTATTGGGGGGGGGGGGAAAAAGGGGCATAAGAAATTTAATTTTGGGGGGGGGGGGGGGGGTTCTGTCTTTAAAAATTTAAATTAGGCAGTAGGGCTGGCTGCCCTTTAAAAATGGCACCAGGGCCTGTGCACCAGCAGCTGACGCCATTGCTGGGGACGGACAGCCCGCCCCATCCACAAGATTCGGGGGAGGGCGGGCAGGCCGCCCCGGCTATTTAAATGAGCCGCCGCGCTCAAGATCGTGGTGGCTCCTTGGTGTACTGCCATTTTTTTGAGCTCGCCGCCGAGCTCTTAAAATCCAGCCCAATAGCTTTTTTCTTCCCAATATTTATCAACTGGGGTATGAGCAAGTTATAGACAACTATGACACTGAGCTGGGCCAACAAGATTGGTCCCACTGTATGCCTTCTGTTGAAGCAACCTGGCACAACGACAGAAGACACAACATACCAATTCTTTTTTTTTAAACTAACTATAAAGTTCTCGATAAAAAGTGACATCTGTGCTAAGGAATGAAAAGTATTTTCATTTACACAGTATTTAAATAGTTAACTATAGCACAGGTAAGTACAGGGTAAAGTTCCCCTAACTGTCTCACACAGTATGCTTCAACTGCACTAGAGATATATATCCTATTTCCAACAATCTGCCTTTCAGAATCAGAACAGTACAGGACAGAAGGAGGCCACTCAGCCCATCGAGTCTGTGCCAGCTCTTTCAAAGCAAGAATTGCAAGAAAAACTGCCAATAAGCACCTAGTTTAAAAGTAACTTTAGGTTGTGGAATAAGAAGACTCTCTTCACTTCAGGCCCACTGTATGACTCAATCTGCTTTGCAAACATTCCAAAAAAGTATTGAAATCATTTTTGTATATGAAAATAGCACCATCAGGTTTGTTTAAACATACTTAAGTGAACACAAGATCAGTTATCGAACTCTGGTTATGCCAATATGCAAGCTAAACATTGTATTCTTTTTTAAATTAAACTGGCCGTAATGGGATCAGCATTTACAAACTGCTGCAATTACTGGCCACTTTAGAAAATACTACACCGATGGTTGGAACTCAATAGGATGGCAGCTGCTTACCTTTCTCTTAATATCTGTAAACTGTGAAAACATCAATGACCAGTAGAATGACAACTCCATTATGTAATAATAATACATGTCAAATAGCAGTTGCTGCAGGAAAGGACAAAAATCTAGTTAATTCTCAATGTATACTTACAGTACCAATAAAAAAAGGTACATAACCCATGTATAAACAGTGCAAATATCATAAGCTGACAAGAACATGAAGTGATACAGTTGAAGATGCATCTTGCTCAGACTTCCCTACTCAAATATATCTTTTATCAATTACATTATAAAGTACCTAGAAACAAAATGTAATTGACAGTTCTCTATGCACGTTTCGGGTCAGCCCCAGAATTGCTACGAATTAATCAAATTTTCCAATACATATGACAGGAACTGGAGGGATTGCATCATGGAAGCTTTTTCACAAGTTGGGAATGATCAAATGCAGCCTTTCACATTGCATTGGGAAATGAAACCGGCTTGTGTCAGTACAGCTACAACACTGGCATCTACCTGACAATGTGGAAAATTGCCCACCTATGCCCTGTCCACAAAAAGCGGGACAAATCGAACCCAACCAATTACTATCCTATTCTCAACCATCAGTGAAGGTGATGGAAGGGGTCAACAATGCTATCAAGCGGCACTTGCTCAGCAATAACCTACTCACTGACGCTCAGTTTGGGTTCCACCAGGGCCACTCCGCTCCTGACCTCATTACAGCCTTGGTCTAAACATGGACAAAAGAGCTGAACTCCAGATGCGAGGTGAGAGTGACTGCCCTCGACAGAGTATGGCATCAAGGAGCCCTAGCAAAACTAGAGTCAATGGAAGTCAGGGGTGGGGGGGATTCTCTGCTGGTTGGAGTCACATCTAACACAAAGGAAGATGGTTGTGGTTGTTGGAGGTCAATCATCTCAGCTCCAGGGCATCACTGCAGGAGTTCCCCAGGGGAATGTCCTAGGTCCAACCATCTTCAGCTGCTTCATCAATGACCTTCCCTCCTTCATAAGATCAGAAGTGGGGATGTTCACTGATGATTGCACGATGTTCAGCACCATTTGCGACTCCTCAGATACTGAAGTAGCCCGTGTCCACATGCAGCAAAACCTGGACAACATCCAGGTTTGGGCTGATAAGTGGCAACTAACATTCATGCCACACAAGTGCCAGGCAATGACCATCTCCAACAAGAGATAATCTATCCATCTCCCTTTGACATTTAACAGCCTTACCATCACTGAATCCCCCAATATCAACAACCTTTGGCTTACTAAT
This sequence comes from Heterodontus francisci, assembly GCF_036365525.1. Lineage (NCBI taxonomy): Eukaryota > Metazoa > Chordata > Chondrichthyes > Heterodontiformes > Heterodontidae > Heterodontus > Heterodontus francisci. Next base: position 3,096,415 of record NC_090421.1, read on the forward strand.
GACCAGAAACTGAACTGGACCAACCACAAATACAGTGGCTACAAGAGCAGGTCAGAGGCTAGGAATTCTGCAGTGAGTAACTCACCTCCAGTCTCCCCAATGCCTGTCCGCCATCTAAAAAGGCACACGTCATGAGTGTGATGGAATACTTTCCACTTGCCTGGATGGATACAGCTCCAACACTCAAGAAGCTCAACACCATCCAGGACAAAGCAGCCCTCGACTGGCACCCCATCCACCACCTTCAACATTCGTTCCCACAGCGATAGCTGTGTGTAAATCTACAAGATGCACTGCAGTAACTCACCAAGGCTCCTTAGATAGCACCTTCCAAACTCGCGACCTCTACCACCTGGAAGGACAAGGGCAGTAGATGCATGGGAACACCCCCACCTGCAAGTTCCCCTCCAAGCCACACACCATCCTGACTTGGAACTAGATCGCCGTTCCTTCACTGTCACTGGGTCAAAATCCTGGAACTCCCTTCCTAACAGCACTGTTGGTGTACCCACACCTCAAGGACTGCAGCAGTTCAAGCTCACCACCAACTTCACAAGGGCAATTTAGGAATGAGCAATAATTGCTGGCCTAGCCAGCGACGCCCACATCCCATGAATGAATTTTTAAAAAAAATGGTGGAGTTTGAGTTTGATTTGATTTCATGAACAGCCTTCAAAATGCACACCCTCGATTGTAGCACATGACAGGACTGTTGAGTGTTGGCAGTTTTATCGAATTATAAAAGGATATCACATTCAAAGAACATTTCAGTCTAGCAAGTGGTTTAGCAAAACCCACTTATGTTGGCTTATCTACACAGTAATTGCATGTTATGTGACAGACACCACTATTTTCTGTAAACCATTGGATTCCAACGTATGCCATCCGTAAATACCACACTATACAATGTCTTGGTTTATAGATGTATTCACCTAGGTATTTATCCCTGTATTCTATTTCTTTTTCAAATTCCCATTGTGAGTTTCAAACTGCATCAAATAGATTTAACCTAATTTGAGAAACATATGTTGACCACTGTATTTTTAAACATGCACCATTTGGTTCAAGCACTAGTTTATGGTTAAACATCTGGCAGTCTGCTCCATAGCTAGTCAGATACATTGGATTTACTCCAGAATTTCACAGTGCAACTTTTCTTTCTCCCTCTTTTCCCCTCCCTGCCACAAACAAAAATACAGCACTCAAAGGGGCCCTGGACATGGGGCTTGAAATGGGTCAGTTGTATTTGAATGCAGCATGATGCATACCAGAAACATTAAAAAAAAACAAGAAATTTCCATTAACAAAAGAAAAATGGAAAGGAGGTAGAGACTACTGCCTTATTGAAAGAGTGAAGTTAGCAAACAAGCATCAAATAAATGACAGCTTGTTATGCTCAAAAAAAAAAACCACTAGGAACTGCACGGAGAGAGTCCCATACTTTTCTTTTTAAAGAAAAAAAAACTGTAAAAGTTCTGTCAATTACTGGAGACTCAGTCATGATGCAAAGTCATCAACCTGAAATCTTAACACTTTCTCTCTCCAGATGCTGCCTGATCTGTTAATTATTTCCAGCATTTTCAGTTTTTATTTCAGGCCATCAGCCTGGGTTGAATTCAGGCCTGGATCCCAGATATGAACAGGCAGTGTTGCAGTAACAGGACTCCCAGAACTCCCCAAAAGCTCACTATAAATCTGTATTTTAACGCTGAATGTTTAAATCAGGTGCTTTTAACTTTTAAAAAGGCTTCTGCTCGACTCAGATAGCCAACACCAGCCTCTAAAATTATAGTACGAATCTGTGCCACTCAGGGTATCAAGGCAATATTCAGTTCCTGGACAAAAAGGGCACCTTTATCAAGTGGTGAAACAGTACATTACCCGATTTGGCCAAGTTTACATAGGTTTAGAAACTGGCTCCTGCCAACTAATCTTCTGACAACGTGTGGAATGCCCCTTTCACTGTGGTGTGAAACCAGAAACTCAAATCCTAGTGAGGGGTTGCGTTTATATTTACATTTCAATTTTAATAATTTTAAAATTTCAAATTGAAAAAAAAGGAAACATTATAAACTAAATTTCCTGAAGATTACAGGAAGCTCTGACAAAAAGTGGATTAAACTCCACTGCACAAAACATAGTATTTGTTTACTTCCAAAATAAAAACAGGGATCAAATCACCATTGTTCAGCTCTCACCTGATACGGGTAGTTATACCAGCAATGTCGTGTGTCCCAGAACCAGGGAGCCTAGAAGAAAGCAGAAACAGACTTAGGTACTGCAGTGACAGTTATACTGGACTGGTGTCCAATAGAAACGCTTATTTTCCCCAACTATCCCTCTCCCAAAATGTTTTTTTTCCTTGAAGGCAGCAACTCACGGGCTCAGTACCTTGGCCACTAACCTCTTGTCGCACTAATCTGGACAGTGGGCTGGGGCACATCCCAACCTAGGCTAATCCTTTCTTTATCGGGCAGCCAAAAACATGCACTGCCCAAATTATCAGCAGTGGGGAATCTTGACCTATTTCCCTCCTAACCCTTAGGGCACGGAGAGCGACTGTAGCACCATTACAGTCCCATTAACTCAGCACATGCCATTGACTGAATTGGGACCTCCCTCAACTGTATGATGTACTACTACACCACAAAAAAAAAAGTGAATTCACCCACTGAGCCATCAGGAGGAGCCAGATTTACACACATGTCAGGATTAGGACCTCCAAAAAAAAAGGGCACATTATTACCACCTTTAGAAACCAAGAACAATGCTTATTCTTAACTTTCAGTCTGTCTAGCCAGCCCATAACAGAGATAAGATTAAATTACACAGCATCAGTTTCATATATTTGCTGAAAGCACAATTTAAAAAGACTACAAAACAGGAGCAGGCTCCACGCTTCATTTAAAAAAAAAAATCCGAGTAGGGTTTTCACAGAGGTCAGTAAGTCATGGGTTCAAAATTCCATTCCACAGACTTGAACGCATAATCCAGACTAACACTCCAAAGAGTATTGTGGGAGTGCTGCACGGTTACAAGTGCTGTCTTTTGGACAGGATTTATTTATTTTTTTTTTTAAGAACAGAAGTACCATCTGCCCTCTTAGGCACTATTCGAAGAGCAGGAAAGTTCTTCCCAGTGACCTGGCCAATATTTATCCTACAACCAACATCACAGACAGACAGAGACAGAGAGACAGAGTGTGAAACTTGGCTGTCACTTTTCCCCAAGTTACAACAGTGACTGTACTTCAAAAGTACTTTTCTGTCTGCATAAATCTGGTCTACTGCCTACCTGACATCACTCACAGAAGCTCATTGCAACTGGCAGCAGCAGACTAAATGACTTTGCAACACATACTCAGGCTTAGAATGGCACTCCGGGGTAGAACAGAACAGTTGTACAGCCTGCAAAGTCAGTCCAGTTAGTGCAAACTGAAGGTTCAGCTGGATCTTAGAAAGATCCATCTTCAGTTTACTAACAGCTTTTGGCTAACATCTTAAAATACATCACTGCATATTCAGCAAGTAAGTGAACACCAGAAACCTGCTCTGTTGGAGATAGGCAAAAGTTGCTCGTGTTACAGGAGTGACGCCAACAGCAGATGCTGGGGTCTCCCTCACTCAGCTACATGTCACCAGCTGATTATATCCAAACAGAAGGCATTGCAGACCCACAAAAAGACACCAAGGCCACCACAAATTGCCAATCCTCTACATTTCATGCTATAGAAATCTATAGACCAGCACCTGATGGAAACTTCAAAAGCAAGTGGCAAAGCAGCTGCATTCCCAAAACAGCAATTAAATTCAGTGAATGCAAACGTGCCTAAATGGTATAGGAAGCAGCATAGTTGCAGAACACTCAGCATGTGTAACACCCATGGTGACAAGATAATGCGGAGCAAAACCAGATTCAGTAGAAATCAGAGCACGTAATTACATCATATGTTGGTGCTCAGCAGCCCCCATGGGGAAAGAGACAGGAAGGAGGCAGCACATAACACAAAAGTGGAGGGATGCAAGATTGATTCCCAACTCCACCTTCTTCCCCCAATCCAAGCCAAACTCCCTCCCACTGGAGCAAGGGTGAAAAACCATTGGGATGATACTGGTCACCAAGCCACATCATGCATCTCCCCAACAGACAGCTGAGAAACATGAGACTTGGGAGCAGGTTGCCCGCAGGCCTGCCTTTCCAGTTATCAGATGCTTAGTCCAGCGGGATCTGCACAGAGAAACAAACAGATGAAAACATGTGCAGCACTCTCAATGGTTTATTGGTTAAAAGGCACCACCCAAGTATGGTACTGAATATTGAAGCTCAGAAGGCTTCAAGTTTATTCTCTGATCTGAGCAAAGTTAACTGCCATTGGTCAGAGCAGCAGATGGGACACTAGAATTGGCCTCAGGCCCCCTGGGCTATTGGGGGTGGGGAAAAAGGGCAGCGAAGCCTCATGATCATTCAGTGACCCGCTGTTAGAAAGCGCTGTGTGTGATTCCCTCTCCTCGAATGGGCAGTCAGGCTACAGATAATCACTGTGCAGTTTACCTAAAAACAAAAATGCCAGTGAGCACCTGCATAATTGTACTCCAGCAAAGAGTCAACACCAACTGGAGAGGAAGAGGAGGGAAGGGCACAAAAGTACATGTAGTCAGAATTCAAACATGTCTTGCTTCTGTACATCAAGAGAGAGAGCAGAAAGCCATTATGCTGAGAACACTGCAAAAGAGATGCACTTTTTTTTTTTTTTAAAGTTCTGCTCTTATAGCTTGCAAGAATTCCAAAATGTCTTCATCGAGGCCCTGCAGCAAGTTCCTACATCAGTCAGTGCAGAATTAAATTACCTTACGAGGCCTGGAAAAAGACTTGGTATTCTTACATAGCTGCTATTGTTTACACTGTAAAAGATTTATTGTAGAAAAATGTGTTTTGAAAATGCACATGAACCTCAGACTGCAAGGTTCTCACACAAACATACCCAGTAAAAAAGGACTGTAAAGCTCTTTTTAAAAAAAAAAGGTAAAGAATGCAGTGGTAGGGCAGGGTTTAAAAAGTGTAGTTTTATCACCATGCAGATCTGGAAGATCTCGGGCACAATCTCTGGTCAATATAGAGTTAGTGCTGTCAGACAGAGCAGCCATACAGACGTGCTGTGCCCTCAGTGCCAGCAAAAGGCTACCCAATGTCTCCACTCCTGACCACTATCCATTAGTAATGTTTTTTTTAATGTATTCTTGTGATGCAGGCAACACTCGCATTGCCCATTGGGGGGGGGGGGGGGGGTAGCAGGGATCATTTTCCTTTAACCGCTGCAGCCCTTGTGGAATTCCAAGATTCTGACCCAGCAATAAAAGAAATGGCAATAGATATCCAAATTAGGATGGTGGGCAACTGGAGGTGATGGTGTTTCGATGGCATTGCTGTCCTTTTCCTTGGCAAAAGATAGAGATCACAGATGAGGAAGGTGCAGTTGAAGTGTAGTGAGCTGTTCTAGTGCACTGTACAGCTAGTACATGCTACAGTCAGTGTGCCTATGATGGAAAACGGTGCAAGAGGTGCCGATCCAGTGGACTACTAGTCATGGCGGACACTGAGCTTTGAGTACTATTGCTGTTGTACCAATTCAGACAAGTAGTGAGTATTGCATCACATCCCTTTCTAGAGTCTTGTAGATTGTGGAAAGGTTGAGCTATGACAAGGTGACTCATTCATCGCAGAGTAACCAGGCTCTGCCCTGCTCTTGCAGTCATGGCGTTATGACGACTGGTATATTTAAGCTTCTGGTGAATGGTCATTGGGGCTCCTCTTGTTGGAGGTGGTCATCACCTGGCACTTAGATGGCACAAAATGTTACCTACCACTTGCTAGTCCATGCCTAGTGTCATCCAAACTTGCTGTAGGCAGTGTCCACTCCTGACCTTGACAGAAGCAACTGAAAATGGTTAGGCTGAGGACCTCCTGTTATGAGCCCAAGTCAATGCCTTCAGGAGAGGTGGGAGAATTTTAAGGGAAAATTTTTTTTTTCAAGCACATTTCTTTGCTGCAACGTTACAGCCCATAATAATAATAAAAAAGGCACTCAGGATCACAACCCTTCCTGAGTGGAGCCACAAAATTAGTAGGAGGTGGGAAGCAAATTACTTAGTAGCAGCCACCTGACACTACTAATAACAGTTCAAAATTGAGAAATTATGGTTTATGTTGCCTGCAAGGATATTTGGCAGAGACTGTTGAAAACTCTTTGTACAAGTACACTGTGGTTACAAAGCAAATCTTAGGTAATTTGGCTATTTATGGTCTTGTATTGCAAACTAAAGACTACCACCACTACAGAAACTTATTTACATACAAAAGGTGTACACAGCCATGAAAAGAAAAAAATATCCTGCCCAGACGTGCTACAATAAGGCTGGTGAGAGCAAACAGCAGTCGTATCTCACCAAAAACATGAGACTAGAACAGTTAAACGCAGTTTGGTTTGAGACAGTAACTTTTTTTTTTTTAAAAAAGGTCACCAGAGAGGGGGGAAAAAAAAGGCACAATTTTTTAAGTGATGCATGTAAATGATACAATATTTACTGCAACATGAATTGCATTGCCTTGTTGCAGTATTTGGCAAACCTCAGAAATTTGCCTAAGCACTGTTAAAAGGGTAGATACCCGATTAAAATCTTGTTAAGACCCAGTGACCATAGCTACAACAGCCAACACAAATTGGAAGAATGAAGCCATCACGGACTTGGGGTGCCGGAAATAAAATAACTTACCACATCAGTAACTTAGCAACAGACCATGAGGCCTGGCAATGGTCCATCCAGTTATTAAAAACTTCACGAGAGCGAGAGACAGAGAAAATCAGTAAAAACAGCAATACCCTGGAGCCTCATTTCTGTGCTCGAGTTCTTAACTGCAAGCTCTGCCAAAGCAGTGGAGGAAATCAGACCAGATCGGTCAAATTTACTTAAATATTTTTTTTTTTTAAAATATCAGCATTCACATCCTATTTTTCCCACAACACAGGATCATGCTTCATTGATTTTCTTCTTTCAGACAAGTATGTTAATCTCTCTCTCTCCGCTTCTTAAAATCAGACTGGTTACAGCACAGAAGGAGACCATTCGGCCCATCATGTCCATGCTGACTCTCCCTCTTCTCTTTCCAAAGACCTTGCCCTCTAACTTGCACAAAAAGGAACCATAAACACTTCCAGATTGTGTGCGTGAGAAATATTGTTGACATGCTGCTGGCCAAGATTAATGGGAGAGCATGGATTATTTTTTTTTAAATCGTGCAGTTTGAGCAGAGTGCTTAACAAACTTTATAATAAAAGCAAATCTCCAGCTGATTGCATTGGGTTACTAACTTGCAACCAGTTTATTCAGTCAACCTTCCTTGCAATATTTTTTTAAAGAATGGCTCTAAAATGTAAAATGGAATTTGTATTAAATTTTTTTTTTTTTTTTTTTACACTTTGATTGGATAGACTGTTCAAAGATAAGTCAAAAAACAGCTTGCTCAAAAGAGGCTGGATAAATGAGACAAATGTACTTGGTGTAGATAAAGCCCCAAGACATCATGGCCCAAAAATTCCAGCAACCGGTCAAATGACACCCACCATTAGTTAGACTTGTCCTTATCCGTTTAATCTCAGGTGATACTTTGCACGGCAAGTTGCTTGAATTGGGAGATCAAAACAAGGCACCTGGGATTGGAGCGAACAGGGCAAGCAACTGTACCTCCTTATCCAGATTGAAGGATTGTGAAATGAACAGCATAAGATCTGAACAAGGACGTGCAAGTTAGAGTGGGCGAATTCAATGTGAAATCAGGTAGAGAAAGGGGGGGGGGGGGGGGTGAGAAATTGGATTAAGAAACAAAATTAGAAAAGTAGAAGACACATTCAATTTTTTAAAACCCCTCAAACAAACAATTAAAAACTGAAGGAATGAGACTCTAAACTTATAAAAAATTGTTAAGTTTCAGTGCCAGGGAGGTTGACTGGCAGTAATTAACACTACATCAGCAATCCTCATGTCGAGGAAGATTCTTCCTTGCAAATGACTGGATGGAAGCAAGAGGTCAGTGTTGGTTGTGGGTTCGCAGACGGCTTATGAACGCTATCTTAGCCTTGCAGGTTCTCCCACAGGGAGATCGGTTGTTGGCCAGTTGAGGTGGTGCTGGATTGTTGGCTCGAGCAGCTGCCCTCTTTCAGTGGCAGCCTCTTGGCAATATTTTTGATTAATTGCACCATTTTGGTCACAATTGAGCATCTGTTTCCCATGCACTAATGTTAATAGAGCAGACCTTCATGGAAGCTTGGAGATTGAGATGGCCTTTGAAATGTTTCCTTTGGTCCTCGTGAACGGGCTCCCTGGTGTAGCTCAGAGAGCACCTGTTTAGGCAGTCTCGAGTTGGGCATTCTGATGACGTGTCCAGTCCATCTGAGCAGAGATTATCATGGCCTCTATACTTGGCGTTTCGGTGTCCTATAGGATGCTCACGTTTGTTCTTTTGGCCTCCCTCTTGATTTTCAAGATCCTTCTAAGACAGCGTTGATGTTATTCTAGGACCTTGATATGGCGGCTATAAGTTGTCCAAGCTTCAGCACTGTAGAGAAGCAGGAGGTGAACCCCTGCCTGCATAGACTTTGAGTTTAGTGTTGGGTCTGATATCACGATTCTCAAAAACTCAAGTATGTAATTTACCATCGGCTGAACTAACACATTGGATTCAGTGGTGTACCTCTTCAATGGCAGCTTTTTGAGAGAGATAACTTCCAAGAAAAGGGAAGCGAGGGACACTTTCCAACACTTCATGAACCTCATTGAAGGCGTAGGATTTGATATATTTGGTGTGGGTTGGTAGAGGATTTAAGTCCCATGCTCTCGTAGGCTTTGGTGAAAACGTCAACTACCTGTTGTAGCTCTTCTTCAGAGTGAACACTAACTTGTGCATTGTAGTTCTTTCACAGAAGTGGTCGTTGTCTTGGTTTTGGCCTTCAGCTGGTGGAGGTTGAAGAGTTCACTTATTGCACGGACAGGCTCCTCCCAGATGTGGTAATTACTGTCAGTAGCAAGTTGCTGCAAGAAAGAAAGATTGAGAATAGTGTTGGTGCAATGACACCCACCTGTTTTGACAGGGAAGGGGTCTGTGGTGAAGCTGTTGCATAGTACTGTTATTTACATATCATCATGTAGGAGACGGATAAGGTTTGTGAACTTAGCTGGGCATTTATATCACTGTAGCACCTTCCAAAGGGCAGTTCAATTCACTGAGTCTGCACTTTCCCTGAAGTTGGCATGCTGCGAAGATCATGTCTGTTCCTCTGGTGGGTCAGAAGCCACACTGGGATTCTTGAACTTAACACTTTCTGTGGCAAGTTTAATTCATAACCACAGTGCAAGTGCATTTGAATAATGAGCCAGACAGCAAGATGCCATTTTTGCAAAGCTAGCAGCAGAGCAGCAAATCTCAGACAGCAACTTTTTGATTTCCACATCTAATTGCACAGCTGCCCTCACCTGAAGTTGCTGGTGCATTTGCATATAAACAGCAAACTATTAGCCGCACAGCAATCTTTGGGGCAACATACTGGTTTGTTCCTCCCATTCCCAAATGCTAGCTGATCTCAGTAGAACAGTGTTTGCCATTACATGAATTTTGGAGCATCTTCAGAGTTACATAAAAGAGCAAGGTTCAAAGCAAAATATGAAAGCACTGGGTAAAGACAGAAGACTTAACTTCTGAAGTGAAACTGTAGTTATTGCTTTGGGGGTGGGGTGGGGGGGGGGGGGGGTGTAGTTTTCCACTCAATCTTTTACTGCACAAACTAGCTGACACTGAGGGCAGGTTGCACAGGACTCACAGCAGGAAGCCCATTAGAAACAGCTGCCCATAGGAGTTGCATTGGCAGTGATTTATGCACTGCAGGTCAGGATTCCTCAGTACAAGTTCAACTTAGTCACTCTTTACACTTTGACATAAAAGTTGGAGAATAAAGCACTACCAGAGTGTTAAAATATAAAAAGATAGTGTTAAGTGCAGCACCACAGGTTGTTGGACGTGGACTTCAGCTTTTGATTCCAGCCATATTAGAGTGGACAGGTATGGAGTGTAGGCCAGATATATCCTCACACAGAAAGTGTTTTAAACAGCAAGAAACACCAACCACAATTGTTCCGAGTCAGTTAGTTTAAGGAATTAAAAAAGGTCACCAGTACAACCACACCATAAAGCAACCGAATGGCATCTGTACTGGCACTTTAAATAGAAAAGGGAATAACTAATTAAATGCAGCAAACATTAGACAACTCAGGTCATTACTGGAAGTAAAAAAAAAATCCAAAATTCTCTGCCCACACACCAGAGAGGAGCCACTCATCACCATGTCTACGTCACCCACACACTGCACCATGTAAAGTCATCCCCATTGAATGTATACATTAAAATCTGTGCCATCAAGTGTTTTGGTACAAAAATATCTTTCACTAGTTGAATACTTTGGAGCAATGAGGCGAGGCTGGAGTTACCACTTATGAATAGAAAGCAACACACAAAACTGTTCTACTCTTAACATAATAGAAGCTAGCTCCTTGACATTGCATCACCACAGTCCCATCAATTGTTTCCCTGCATACCTCACTAACTCTACACAGCCATTGATGTTACTTGCCCAATTTAACTAGGCAGCCATCGGGTCAAACCCCATTCCAGAGACTCGAACACAAAATCTAGGCGGACACTCCAGACACTAAATCGAAGTTCTGCCTGCCCTCCCAGGTTGATGTGAAAGATGCTGTTGCACTATTCAATGGGCAGAGGCATTCTCCAGATGTCCTGGCCAACATTAATCACCAAACCTACATCGCTATCAAAAAAGATTACTTGGCTATTTGCCTCACTGTTTACGGGAGCTTGCTGTGCATAAATTGGCCACTGTTTTCCTATACAACAGTGACTACACTCCAAAAGTACACTGCTGGCTGTAAAATGCTTTGGGACATCCTGAGGTACTGAAAGGTGCTACAGAAATGCAAGTGCTTTCTTTACTTTAATACACAAGTAAACCCACCCCCCCCAAACTATTTCTGCATTGAAGTATAAACCAGAAATTCAAGATGCAGCACATCTCATCTCAGATTTACATTGGGAAGTAACAAAACACTGTGAATGTCACTTATACAAACTGCCACCTATGCTGCACATTTGATAACTCCACGTCAGCCTGTTTGTAGGATCATTGCTGCTGTGAAGAGGATGACCAATGATCATCTTGACCAAAAGAATGATGACAATAATGCTGTCTTCTGTGGAGGGAGGGTGGTGCAGATATACAAACACACACACACATACAGCACTTACCTTCCATAGAAATCTCACTCCATAGAAGAATATATAGAAATAAAATACAAGCCTCCACCTGCAAATACAAAACACTTGAAATCAGAAAATGGGAGGGGGTTATCCCCATCAAATCCAAGGAGCTCAGTTGACCAATCTGGATTCCAATGAAAAATTAAGAAAGGTTTTCAAATTGAAAAACAAAAATACTCTTTCTTTCCCCCCCACCACCCCCCACTCCGAACCCAATCTATTCCCAGCTCTATACTGGCTGCTAGGAACTTTAAAAGAACAACCCACAACAACTATTTGGCCAGTTTTCTCCTTAGTGAGCAAGTACCCAGCCTTGCTTTCATTCCCCTGAGCAGCACTGCTACATCAATGACTCAATAGGTGAAGGGTCATTGGCCACAAGCCTCCCTGATAAACCCAGCCACTTCTCAACCAATGGGAAAAATAATTTGAAGAGAAAAACAGCTACATTCATCCTTCCAGAATGCAGAGTCTACACAACTTAAATCTTCATTATCTTGAATGCCCTTAACAAGAAGTCAGTGATTACAGTATTTACTGGAGCTTTTATAGCCAGCCTTCAACCGGAATCACAGTCACTGCTATTAAGAACTTAAGTGAATCATTAGGAGCCACTCACCAGCACCACTCTGTGCCACAATTACTTCTTGGTCAGGTTCTTGGAGGCTTTCCTATACCTGCAATCTGCGGCGCTGTGTATCTATTACACATGCATAATACACAATGAACACAGCTTTACAGGTCAACATAACAGGCTGAGCCGAGTTCACAAGTGACTGGACCATAAAACGTGAATCGTGCTAAATGCTTCACACCTTCCAACTTTCTACCAGGGGTCTATTAAGTGAAGTTATGAAACATAGGCATGTGTTACAGTTAAGCAGTTTTGGCCTTTGAAATTTTGCCAAATGGAGTTTTAAACAGGAAAATTTAAAGCCAACTTAAACTTTTTTTCTGGACAAGTCTTAAAAAGCCAATTTTCTGTCAGCTATAATGTGTAAAAGTCATTTTAGGATGATTCAATCCTTTCATACAATCAAAGCCCGTTTTTAGTTCAAATAACCTCACCATCATGACTTCCTTAACTGAAAAAAGGTATGTACTATGCCCAGATCTATGCCACTGAAACCAGCTGCAGTGTAGTCTGGGGCAACTTATCCTCACATTCCCCAACCTGCCCACCACCGCCACCCATCCATGGGGTGAGCACTTGGCTGTCCTTGCCCTTCTCTAACTGCATGGTTAAGATTGGAAACTTGGGCGACCAGAGAAACTCCAGTGACTGCATGGCATTATGCAGTGGAGTATGAATGCAATGTAGCACTGGGGGAAAGATTTCTCTTTTATCGTTTCATTGAAAAAAAAACAACTAGGTTCTACCATCAGGGTCCCCAAGAAAGGTGCCATGTACAATTGCAGTCTGTGCAAAGTTAACTTCCAGCCACTTGAACAAGGTACCTAGATGGCAGCTAGTGCCATAGATGCATATCCAGCAAGTCAACACCTTTAGGAGAGCAGGGGTGAAGCCAAAAAGAATGAAAATTAAAGGATCAAAGATTAATTATCTCATTCACTACCCCCTTCCTTTCTCTCACTGCAATCAGTGTTAACCTTTCTTCAAAAGGAATATACATCTGAATGTTAACTGGTCTTCTCTTCAAATACTGATTGACTTATTGTGTATTTACATCTCCAGTATTTGGAGACAATTCTAATTATTTACAACCAATTTTGAGTAGTGCAAATGGCAAGTCTCTCTCCACAGTGTTGTGGGGAAAGGGGAGGTGATAAGCAAAGCAAGTGCTTCAGTTCTACAGGGGCTCAATACATATTTAGTGAAATTAACTTTTTGAAGACTGGAGTCTCTCTGAACTTAGAAATGTAAGCAGATAGCTAAATGTTGGTACAGTTCAAAAATGCCAAGACTATTCCAGATTCTGCAAATTAAATGGAAGCAGCCTGGTGCATAGCATGCTGGCATATTGATGCACTGAACACTGATCGGTGCCTGTGAATCTCCACTAAAGGTAAAAGCAGAGGGGACATACCCTGGAAAAAATAAGGGGGCTGTGCTGGGAGGCGAAAAACTACATTTGGGAACAATTCAATCCAGACCATTCTCTTTCCTCCCAGAAGGGATCATGGAATGGCATATTAGGGGTTAGGAAGTGAGGCTGCTGCCTTCATAGGATCTCTGCAAATTGGTTTCTAAATTTCTAAACAAATAGCCTCACATTTTGAAAGCCAAAAGAGGAGTGCTACAGTAGAGTCAGAGAGATACAACACTGAAACAGGCCCTTCGGGCACCCGAGTCTGTGCCGACCATCAACCATCCATTTATACTAATCCTACATTAATCCCATATTCCTTCAATTCTCCTACCACCTACCTACACTAGGGTAAATTGGCCATTGTGAATTGCCCCATCTTTTGGCCGAGAGGGGAAACTGGAGCACCCGGCGGAAACCCACGCGATCACAGGGAGAACTTGCAAAGTCCACACAGGCAGTACCCAGAACCGAACCCGGGTAGCTGGAGCTGTGAGGCTGCAGTGCTAACCACTGTGCCACCCCTCAGATTAATAAAGCTAACATTTTCACATGGATCAGCATGTGAAAGTCAACCTATGGCCAACAATCCAGCTCCCACCACAGTGCTAGACCAGTACTCTGTCCCACCCAGCTCTTAGCATGATATTTAGGAAGTGCAACACACTAGGTTAAGAGAAACATGTGGACATGCGAAAAAGAGAAACAGCTTTCCTGGAAAGGCTAGACCACAAACCCCTATTGAATTCTTGTAAGACAAGCTAGGTCAAATACATCTCCACCAGACTATGAAAAGAAGTGATACAGCATTTCAGAGCTGGCCAGGATCCCAGGAGGTGCAGCAAGAGATTAATAAAGAAATGCAGTTTTCAGTTGGGCAATGCATTATTGGATAGTGCAGCAAGTGAATGTTTGAAATTGTCTCTTCAGTCATCAGTAATATGTTTATATTCCACTCCATAATTTAAATATTTCCTCCTCTTCCAACCCCAGTAGAAAACTCTTCCAAATGATTTGATTGTCGGCAAGTATCACTAAAAAGAGAATGAATGTCATCTGCTTAGAGCGAGAATTTGTCCCGTCATCTCCTGCTCCACTGTTAATCAAGGAAAGCAGATGGGGTGGGGTGTGAGTTCCACTTGGAAAGTGTTGGGACTACCACAGAAAATGCTGGGCCACCAACTTGCAATTCTTTTCCTTAGCAATATTTTCCTCTTTCCTGAGGGTGTTGACTTCTTCACTGGAGCAGAGCTCAGTGGGTGCCAACACTTTGCCCAAGTGGCAACAGTCAAGGCCACTGATTTACGTGACTGAATAAGTCAAATTCTGTTACCTTCAGGAATTTTACTACCCATTTGGGGGAAAATCCAATTCCACTCGATTACGAATCAGGGCCATTGGTTTACAGTGACTGAGTAAGTAAATTTCCAATTTTTGTTACATGGAAGTCCTGTATTTCCAGACATTTTCGAAATCATATTGCCCACTTCCATGCATGCCATAAATCAGTGGCCTTGATCATTATTCACACGAGACCAAGCTATCTGACTATGGGGGAAACTTTGTATCTAAGCCCAATCACGTTTGCACCCACACACACATCAAGCAGGAGGTTTAGTTTAGTTTAGTGATACAGCACTGAAACAGGCCCTTCGGCCCACCGAGTCTGCGCCAACCATCAACCACCCATTTATACTAATCCTACACTAATTCCATATCCCTGCCACATCCCCACCTGTCCCTATATTTCCCTACCACCTACCTATACTAGGGGCAATTGCTAATGGCCAATTTACCTATCAACCTGCAAGTCTTTGGCATGTGGGAGGAAACTGGAGCACCCGGAGGAAACCCACATGGTCACAGGGAGAACTTGCAAACTCCACACAGGCAGTACCCAGAATTGAACCCAGGTCGCTGGAGCTGTGAGGCTGCGGTGCTAACCACTGCGCCACTGTGTTGAATAGCAATCAGGAGCGGCAACCCCAGTTGATTTTCTTCTCCCCTAATCCGCAAGTACTACAGGAAATCATAAAGCCCCTACTGCTACTCTGATTCAGATCAAGAAATTGATCCTGGGATCTTTCCAGTCTGTATTTCTCAAGAGTTGGAGACTTTTACCTTAGACATCAGAATTGCCACATTTATGTTCCCCAAAGCTCAATATCACTGCCATTAAATCGATGGACGCCAATATAAAACTTCAGAACAGCTAGAATGCTGACCAAAGTTCAAGAGACACCAACTATACACCCATTTCCATAAACTATACTTGCCGCCACAATATCAAACTGCTGAACATGCAGGAATATCATTCAGTTTGTGGCTCTAACATTCATGGCAGCCGAAGACTTTCCAAAAAAAGAAAAAGGTGCTGCACTGCCTCTTCCTTGCTTTCTTGGTCCGTAACCAGCCACGAATCGTTTAAGATTAGCTTGGTGGTACTTGGTTTCCCTCTCCCTCCCACAAGACCAGACTCTTTGCTACTGTGTCTGTACCTAGGCAATGGGAGGTACAAGTGTACAGACTACACCAGATTCACATTTTAAAAAAATAAACACACACTCAGGACAAATCTGCTTCTGCAAGTCACTTTTTTTGAAAAAAGGAAAAAAAAAAAAAAACAGGTGGAGCTTTTCACAAAAGTTACTGGGTTTATTTTATTACACTGACCAATGAGGCACACTGTAGTAAACACTGCTACACTACTGTTGGTCTCCCTCCTTGTACAACTTTAGGACATAGACTGGTGAACATAGAAAAAAGTGTGAAGTGATTTATTTCACAGGAAGAATGAGGGGAGGCAATGTAAATTCAATGGTACAAATTTTCAAGGGGGTTCAGGAACAGAGTGACCTGGGGGTTCAAATACACAAATCTTTCAAGATGGCAAGACAAGTTGAGAAGGCTGTTAAAAAGCTAAAATGGTACCAGGGATTTCAGTTACGTGGAGAGACTAGAAAAGCTGGAAGCCCCCTTAGAGTTGAGACAGTTAAGGGAGATTTGATAGAGGTGCTGAAAATGAGGAAGGACTTTGATAAGAGTAAATAAGGAGAAACTGTTCCAACTGGCAAGATGATCAGTAATCAGAGGGCACAGATTTAAAAAGGTAACTGGCAAAACTGCCAGAGGCAACATTAGGAAAACATTTCTTTTTAAATAAACACCGCGAATGATGATGATCTGGAATGCACTACCTGAAAGTGGTGGAAGCAGATTCAGTAGTAACTTTAAAAAAAAGGAATTGGAAATATACTCGAAGGGGAAAAATTTGCACGGTTATGAGACAAGAGCAGGAGAGTGGGACTAATGGATAGCTCTTTCAAAGAGCCAACACAGACAATGTCGAATGGCCCCTGTGCTGTACTATTAGTCATCATTTTTAAACTAAAAAAAGTCAATGCTTACTAATATTGGTCAGCAGGAATTAAATTGCTCCAATAGTCACTCTCACTATATAAAATATGGGCAAAGGCACCCCTTAACACGATAAAACAGGGGGCAAAAAAAAAAAAAGGCAAAAATATAGTGGGCCATGCAGAATTTGGTGCTGGTGGGTTATGGAAGTCTTGCAGGAGCGTGGTCATTACTCATTTTCACCGAAAACCAAAAGCCAATTGTAAAAGCTGATAGTACTACTGTTGTCGTTCATGCTCTGCCGCCGCTGCCCTAGGCTTGACCGCCATTGCTGCCTATGCTCTGCCGCCTTTGCCACTCGTGCTTTTTCGCTGCTGCTCTAAACTCAGCCATTGCCGCTCGTGCTCTGCCGCCGCTGCCCTAGGCTTGTCTGCCATTGCCACCTGTGCTCAGCAGCCATTCTTGCCCAGCTGCTGGTGCGGTCAATGCCACTTGTGTCATTTTCTCTTCTATTCAGAAGACTGAAGAGAATATTAAAAGGTTTGGCAATGTGTTCGGAGCATTGAAATGCCAAGCAAGACCAATGCCAAAACACTATGGTAACCAGGAACTGCACTTTTCTTTCATTCCTGGTCATTATGGCTCTTGTGGTGGAACCTGGAATAGGATTCCAAAACTCCAGCAACAAACCCAAAATCCCAAGTAATGAAAAATCAATTTTCACTTATTCAGTCATCGTAAACCAGTAGCCCCAGTTATGGGCAAAGTCCATCCCAATTAAAGAACACACTTTCACTTACATCTTTGTCCTCCAATTGATCCTTTATCTTTCTCAAAAGAAAAAAAATCTTACTTTCAGATGGGGATGGGGAAGGAAACTCAAGCAACAAATTGTATAGATTTCCCCACCCATCCTAATGAATGTTGAAAGTGCAAATTAGTACAAATATGTGATCGCATTCATTTTTTTTAAAAATGAGGATGGCTAAAAAGTTTGCACAATGGTTATGCTTTGTAGTTGTCCAAAAAGCTGATCACTTTTAGAAATGCACAGTTGCTTATCCATAAACTGATGATGCAGTTACAATACCACTAGACCAGGCATTTTGCACAATAGGACTTTACTGACTTTAATCAGGCATAATCAGAGACACAATAACAGTTTTAAAAAAAAAAGGCGTACATGCTCTCACAGAATTTTGTGAGGGTGCTGGGTTTATCTTGGTTTCTTCGATGTCGAAACCAGCGCTGAATTTTGCGGACATCCCAGTCAAGCTGTTTTGACAGGCCATCGAGTCTTTTCTCATCAGGAGACTGATCAGAAGGGGAAAAAAAAAAAAAAGAGAATTGATTATTAACTTGCATTTATGGTTTCCAGAAACAACTCCAGCAACAACTGACGTGTGTGGGGAGTTGGGGGGGAAAATAAAAGGGAGAGGAGGACAACAAATAAAATGTGAGGCTGACAAATGTGGCTGGGGGGGCATAGAAGAGCGTGGAATAAAGTTTCTTTCCTGAACACCACCATCCCTCAGCTTTTAAAGAAAAAAAAGCACAGATTTTATCTTTCTTAAAAACTTAAATGCTCAAATCCAGCTGAAGTACCTGAAGGATTCAAAGACTGCAGATTACTAGCCCAGTGAGCTTCATCACACATACACACACACACCCACCCCCCGAATGGGTCAAAACAGAAATCCATTATGTATTGTGATCCACCTGGTTGACCTGTGTCAATTTGCAGCCCCACAATTGCCTTTTGAAATAACAAATGACTGAGAATCGACCTTCAAGAGAAGGGGGGAAAAAAAAAAAATCTAGTAGAAAAAATACTCGGCATTGTTACCTAAAAGGTAACTGATCTCAGAGGAACTCGCAGGCTGTGCATATTATGTATGATTATAGCAGCACAGGGTGAGCGGTTGCCATCCATTCCCCTGAAAGTACAATGGAACAATCCCCACTAGAGTTTTATTACAAATCTCACTCAGTCATAGCCAGTTGAGTCAAGTCTGCTCTGGAGTTGATGATCCACCCTGATCAGGCCTTTACTGTACCCAGCAGGAAGATCTCCGATAGTCTCGCGCTACTCAGGGATATGATCGCCTATGTATGGGACAGGAGGGTGGACACCTGCCTCATCAGCCTGGACCAGGAGGAGGCTTTTGACAGGATATCACAGACCTACATGATGGGCGTGCTTTCCAAAATGGGGTTTGGGGAGGGAATCTGCAATTGGATCAAACTGCTCTACACAAACATCAGTAGCGCAGTCTCAATCAATGGGTGGGAATCGGAAATTTTCCCAATCCAATCTGGAGTCAGACGGGGCTGCCCTCTCTCCCCGGTCTTGTTTGTTTGCTGTATTGAACCCTTTGCTGAGTCTATTAGGAAGGATGCGAGTATAAGAGGGGTGACAATCCCAGGCAGTGGAGGCACTCAGGTTAAAACCTCCCTGTACATGGATGACGTCGCCGTCTTCTGCTCGGATCCGCTGTCCGTTCGCAGACTGATGAGCATCTGCGACCAGTTCGAACTTAACCACGGCAAGAGCGAGGCCATGTTCTTTGGGAACTGGGCTGACCGATCCTTTGTCCCCTTCACCGTCAGGTCAGACTACCTGAAGGTGCTGGGGATATGGTTCAGAAGGGCCGGGGCGTGCACCAAAACCTGGGAGGAGCAAGTAGCCAAGGTACAACACAAGTTGAGCATGTGGGAGCAGCGATCTCTCTCCATTGTGGGTAAGAACCTAGTCATCAGGTGCGAGGCGCTCACGTTGTTGCTTTACGTGGCGCAGGTCTGGCCCATACCCCACTCCTGCACTGTGGCGGTCACCCGAGCCATTTTCCGCTTCATCTGGGGATCTAAAATGGACCGGGTCCGGAGGGACACTATGTTCACACCTCTGGCTAAGGGCGGGAAAAATGTACCCAACGTCACCCTCATCCTGATGACTACCTTCATGTGCGGCTGCATCAAGCTGTGTGTAGATTCCCAGTACGCAAACTCCAAGTGTCACTACGTGCTGAGGTTCTATCTGTCCTCGGTGTTGCAAAGGATGGGCCTGGTCACATTGCAGCAGAAAGCTCCATGCAGTTGGACTGTGCCGTACCACCTATCCTTCGTGGAGCAGTTTCTGCGGAAAAACACCTTTGACCACCGATCCATCAGGCAGTGGTCTGCACGGAATGTCCTCAAGGCCCTGTGAGAAAAGCAGACGGTGGATCCCCGAGCAGACTACCAAAGTCATTTGGCGGAATGCCTCATCACCAGAACTTTCAAACATGCACCAAGATGTAGCTTGGCTGGTGGTGAGAAGAGCCCTCCCCGTCAGGTCCTTCCTGCACAACCAAAGTCTCACCCCCTCCGCACAATGCCCTCGGGGTGGCTGTGGTGGGAAAGAGACGGTTGCCCTCCTCCTTCTGGAATGTGTCTTTGCAAAGCAGGTGTGGAAAGAGATGCAGTGGTTTTTGTCGAGGTTCATCCCAAGCACAGGGGCGGCACAGTGGTTAGCACCACAGCCTCACAGCTCCAGGGACCCGGGTTCAATTCTGGGTACTGCCTGTGCGGAGTTTGCAAGTTCTCCCTGTGACCGAGTGGGTTTCCTTCCACAGCCAAAGACTTGCAGATGATAGGTAAATTGGCCGTTGTAAATTGCCCCTAGTGTAGGTAGGTGGTAGGGAATATGGGATTACTGTAGGGTTAGTATAAATGGGTGGTTGTTAGTCGGCACAGACTCGGTGGGCCGAAGGGCCTGTTTTAGTGCTGTATCTCTAAAAAAAAAAAAAAGCAGCTCCGTAACACAGGAGTCTGTGCTCTACGGGCTGTTACCAGGGGCGCACACCAAGATAAACATCATCTGCTGCTGGAGGACTATCAATTCGGTGAAAGACGCCCTTTGGTCTGCCCGAAACTTGCTGGTCTTCCAGCGCAAAGAGTTGTCCACCACCGAATGTTGCAGACTGGCACATTCCAAGGTCCAGGACTACGTGTTGAGGGACGCACTAAAGCTTGGGGCAGCCGCAGCAAAGGCTCAATGGGGGAAGACCACAGTGTAAGGTCCCCCCAAGCTGAACTGAGGTGAGGGGCTGGATCCATGGGAAACCCCTCAAACTGTATCGGGAAAATTTTCATTTGCTGTAAAATGTAAAAATGTATATGGCATGACAAATGAAATGGAAGGGTTGTGAGGCAACTCATGATTGTATTGAAGGAAACTGATCACCCTTGCACGGTTTGTAATTTTTGACTTGGTGCTGTTTGAAACGGTTTGGTAATTTTTTTTTTTTTTTAAAAACAGATTTTTATGAATAAAGTATATTTTGGAAATTAAAAAAAATTCCCCTGAAAGTAAAATGGAACAATCCCCACTAGAGTTTTATTACAAATCTCACCCAGTTCCATTTGTCAAATGCCAAAGCTCTGTCAATCATGAACTTCTCTGAATGTTAATTATGGAGAATAGTCTACTATATTCAAATTTCAGCATGGGAGGAGGAGGGAAATGAGGGAGGATGGAGGCCATGGCAAAGAGTAAAACAGCACAAGCAGAACTGCAGTGCACTTTGGCAGCAAGGAGAGAATTAATGTACATGCGATCCTAATTCAGTTACATTGTAGGCTTCTGCAACACTCCATTCAATAACTTGATGAACACCATGCACTGTTATAGGCAGGGACTTATTTAATAATGCAGCCAGAAGGTGCAGGAGAAGAGCCCCTTTAACTGAGTGAGATTATTTCTGGTAGCAGTGAGACAACAGAGACATACTAGGCTGGAACAGCAAAAGGGCAGGAAACAGTTCATCCAAAACTCAGGTGCAGCATAGGATATGGCCAGCAATTCCCACGAACCCATCACTCCCTTGCTGACTAAAAATGGAGGTCATTCTTAGCATGCTCACCTCCAAGTCAGACGGCTGTGGGTTCACATTCCATTCCAGAGACTCAATCACATAATCTAGGCTATCACGTCAATGCAGTATAAGGGAGCGCTGCACTGAGGGGGCTGTATTTCAGATTAGATGCAATTGCCTTGCAGTTTGTGGGATCTTGCTGTGCCCAAACCATCAGCTACATTTCCTACATTACAACAGTGACAACAATTCAAAAGTACTTCATTGGCTGTCAAGTGCTTGGGGCATAAAAATGAGAGTTCTTCCTTTCCATTGGCTTCCAGTCCCAAAGCCTCAAAATTGAAAATTCTATTCTTCATATTCAAGTCTAACCATGGCTTTGCTCCTTCCCAACTCCAACCATCCTCTTCAAACTATTCCTCAACTCTGGCCTCTCCAGAATTCCTCTCTTCTTTCACACCACCATTGGCAGACATGCCTAGGCCTTGCACTCTGGAATTCTTCCTACACTTCTCTGCCTCTCTACCTCCATCGCCTCTTAAAACTCACCTCTAACCAACCTTGTGGTCGCCCCTCATGATATCTTTCTCTTTGGCTCAGTGCCCATTTGTCTGATTATACCTCCGTGAAGCAGTTTGGGACATTTCTTTAGGTCATAAGGTTCTGTACAAATTCAAATTATTGTTGAAAAAAAAAAATGGAGCAGGAGGAAGTTACAGGGCTGCAAGCAGAGGTTGAGGTAATGCAATTAGTTTTGGATTTATCCAGCAAAGAGCAGGCACAGACAGGAGGGGCCAAATGGCCTCCTTCCAATTCTACATGATGAAATTGCAAAGCACTAAACTAAAAGCAAGATCAGTCTGTTTGATGAGCTTAGGGTCAGGGTTTATATTGCCAAAATATCAAATAAAAACAGGAAATCCCCACTGAACTATAAAGCAGAGACACACAATTGGCTTTTTAAATTTTCATGAAAGAAAAAGGACTTTTGGGAACAATTTCAAATGCTGTGCCACTTTCTGAAGATCCCAAGATTTCAATTCAATTTAAAGAGAACTTTTCTTTGCTCTTCCTCCTTACTCCCCTCCCACCCAGACGATACAGCTACAATAAATTGGTTTGATCGAGAAGTCATCCAGAAAGTCTCAAACAGATTCTACATGAATAATTTTTCTCAAAATATAATTTAGATTAAAATCACCCATAATTACAGTTGCACCCTTATTGCATGCGTCTCTAGTTTCCTGTTTAATGCTATCCTCTACATCACCACTGCTGTTTGAGGGTCCATATACAACCCCCACCATTTTCTGTCCCTTGGTGCTTCTTAGCTCCACCCATACTGATTCCACATCAGGATTCTGAGCTAATATCTTTCCTCGCTATTGTATTGATTTCCTCTTTTACTAACAATGCTATTCCACCTCCTTTCCCTTTTTGCCTGTCCTTCCTAAATAGTGAATACCCTTGGATATTACACTTACCAGCAGCCATTCGCATAAAAGTACTCTGGAATACACATTAAATTTAAATTTGGGATATTGACCATTTGTCAAGGCACAAGAGGTTCCATACATCACAATAACGGAAGCAATGTATTAGTCAACCTGCATTTTCAAAATAACCTGATCAATCTACAGGATCAGTCATGAGAGCTGTACTGAAGTCCCTCATTTTATCAAAGTTACGTGCCCATTTAAAAAAAAAAGAGATTTCAGGCTCAGTTAATCTTTGCAATATGTAGATACTTAACTGCAAGACAAGAAATTTGTGAATCAGCCATTTACATGTACTTCTTTCAATCTAGGATATTGTATTTGCTGCTCACAGTGCAGTCTTCTCTATAGTAAAGAGACAAAACGCAGATTTGGTGACCGCTTTGCGGAACACCTCCATTCAGTCCACAAGTGCGACTCAGAGCTTCTGGTGACCTGCCATTTTAATTCTTCACCTTGCTCTCACACTGACCTCCCTGCCCTCGGCCTACTGCAGTATTCCAATGCAAGCTCTAGCAACAGCACCTCATCTTTCGATTAGGCACTTTACAGCCTTCTGGACACAGAGTTCAACAATTTCAGACCGTAAACTCTGCCCCATTTTGATTCCTTTTATTTGAAAGCAAAAACAAGACTTGGACTGAAACATGCAAATAGTAGCAGTTCATTATTCTGCCATTCACACCTCCTCTGGAGGCATTTCATTTCTTTACTTGTCCAATTACCACTCCCTCTGGCTCTGCACCAGCAACTCTTGTGTCATTTAATGTCTCCCGTCCTCCGCCCCATCAGAGACCTTCCCTGTTGTGCTGTTTCCACACTTCCCCATTTGACCTACTTGAAACCTATTACATTTCTAACTTTTATCAATTCTGATGAAAGGCCACAGACCTAAAACATTGGCTGAGATTTTACCCTAGGCAGATGGGAGCCGGCCACTGACTGAAAAGTTGGTGATGAACCCGCAACCCGCTTCTGCCTAGCCTCTGGATCAAACCCATATTTTGTGGGCCCCCGGGCTTTAACTGCTGAGGTGGGACTTCCACCCACTTGAGGTAGGAAGTCCCACCTAATTGAGCTGCTGGCCAATCAGCAGGCTGGCAGCTCAGTCCCAGCAGCACCACCAGGAGCGGTGGCCACTGCTGGGACTACAGCATAGTGTGAAAAGATGTCAGGGAGCCTGGAACAAAGTTGTGGTTGCCATGCCAGGGAGAAAAATCGGTCAGGCCCCAGTGGAGGCAAGAGTGGTCGAATTTGGGGGGGGGGGGGGGGGGGGGGGGGGGTGTAAAATTCAGTCCATTAACTCAGTTTCTACCTCCCTCCACAGATGCTGCCAGACCTGCTGAGTTTAGTTTAGTTATACAGCACTGAAACAGGCCCTTCGGCCCACCGAGTCTGTGCCGACCATCAACCACCTATTTATACTAATCCTACATTAATTCCATATTCCTACCACATCCCCACCTGTCCCTATATTTCCCTACCACCTACCTACACTAGGGGCAATTTATAATGGCCAATTTACCTATCAACCTGCAAGTCTTTGGCATGTGGGAGGAAACCGGAGCACCCGGAGGAAACCCACGCAGACACAGGGAGAACTTGCAAACTCCACACAGGCAGTACCCAGAATTGAACCCGGGTCGCTGGAGCTGTGAGGCTGCGGTGCTAACCACTGCGCCGCCCAGCATTTTCTGTTTTTATTTTCTATTAGAAAATGATGTCCCTCAGAGTCAGGAATGAGGGGTTTGGGGTCCTTACATATCCTCCAGTTCCTTTCCTAATGAAGCTATTTCACCAGCAGCATATTACTCCTGCATGCCAGTTGGCTTTTAATGCTGCATTTCAAGACTTGCTTTGTGTAGCTCATAGTAACTGCAATGCATAGATACTGTGTCATTGCAGTTATAGTGAGATCATCAAGGTATGGTTATTGCCAGTAGTGAGGTTTCATATAATCATTTCCTTTCTCGTTGCTTCTTGGGGTCAGCTTAGTGCAGTCCTGTCACTTAAGAGTCAGGAGAATATGGGTTCACGCCCCACTATGGATGCAAGCCTGTAATCTAGGGTGACACTTCTGTGAAATACTGAAAGAGCATTGGATTGCTTGAGGTGTTGCCCTTTAGATTAGATTTCAAACCAAGGTATAAATCAACCTGCTTGAGTGGATCAGAGATCACATGACACCATCTGAAGAGCTGCAGAGTGCTTTCCTGGTATCCTTGCCCACATTATCCCTCAAATTAACACCAAAACAGATTATCTAGTCATTCACAGAGCACAAATTTGGCTACTGCATTTGCCTCCACAAAAGTGACTGCACTTCAAAAGCAATCCATTGGTTGGAAAAGCACTTTTGAGATGTCCTGAGGATGTGTAAAGTGCTGTATAAATTAAAGTTCTTTCTTCCCATTAGTGTTTGGAGTTATTGCAATTTTGGGAAATTATTAAACTTTTAATAAAAATGCCACGCGTTTACATAAAAATGTGCTATAGGCATAAGCACAATGGGCCGAATGGCCACCTCCTATGCTGTATTGTTCTATGATTCTAGGTAGAATAGAAAATCAGTACTGGCACTTTCACCATATGTACTACAGATACATGATTGCTGTCTGGGGAGTGGCACCACCTGCCCAGAGCTCTGGCATGCCAACAGCACAATCCCAACTTTTGATGTCATTTTCAGAAGGCCTGAACTTTTGCAGCTTTGTCAGACATTTTTCTTTCTCTATCTCTTTGGTTCTTTTTTTTTTTAAAAGCAAGGTTGCCAATCATGAATATACTCTATGGGTTACCATGGAGCCTCTGCTGTCGAGACCATAGAATCCTGCTCAGTATGAGAGGAACCGCAGGTTCAGACATTTGGTTTATGTGCTTGGCTGAGGAGCCAATGGTGCGAAGCTACTATCTGTGGGATTATAACTGAACGCCTCCAAGTCAAAATTCCCCCTAAATCATCACAGTTGAATTAGTGCAGCTTGAAAAAAGGTTAGACTGATATCTCAATTTCACGAGATGAGCTTCTGGGAAAAAAGGTCATAGACCTTTCAAATTGAAATGAACGCTGCACAACAGAACACTGTTGAAAGTATTAAAACTTATAAACAAGATGCAAAAGGGTAACTGCTGCACTGATTAGCGAGCAGGCTCACCCGCTGGCAGATTAAATCAATCAATCAATACACACACAATAGCAGCATGCTGACCTACATTGGATACCAATCGCCCAGATTTCTCAATCTCATGTTTAAATCCCTTCACGGCCATGCCCTTCAAAACCCCTAACCTCCCCCAAACTCTTCATTCCCGACACCAGCCATTTGTACATTCCTCCCCCCACCACCCTGCTGTACTATTGAGGCAGCGTAGCCCGAGTCCCACCTTCAGTAATTCCTTCCCTAAACCGTTCCCACCTTTCCTTTAAGAAGGACATCCATAAAACCTATCACTTTGACCATGCTTTTGGAGACACCCACCAATATCTCCTCTTTTGGCTCAGGACCACTTTTTCCTTGTGCTGTCGAAGCCACAAATCCCACTCTGAAGGGGGAAAGACAGATGACAGGTGCAAGAAACAGAGCAGGAAGTCACCACAGCTGTTCTGAGCTACTAGGAGCCGGGTCAAGAGGGTGATCGGCAGAGGCCTGGGAACAGATCTCTGCTGTAATCATTCAGCCAGGGAGCTGGGGTGTGGTACAAGAAAGGCAAGGATTGGGGGAGAAAAAAATACAACATAAGGGAGTTCTAGCTATATAAAAACAGTTGTTTTCTGTAAAATAAAAACCAGTGAAATCTCCTCCAACAGCACTCACCTTAGTAATTGACGTAAAGACTTTTTCTAGAATAGCGTTGGGCTGTGCTCTGCGTGGTCCATTTGCTTGAATTCTAAGGCTCAGGGCACATGGTTTGGCAATAAACCTGTTGAAAAAAAAACAAAACGAGTTGCACTCCAAACTATATGAATTGTGGACATGATTTAAAGCTACAAAAGGTGCAGCATCTCTCCTGAGAATTCTTAGATTGTTTCCAGATTAAAAACATGCTGAGTGTCATGAATCATAGAATGGTTATAGAGAAGGCAGCAGCCATTCAGCCCATTGTGCGCATGCTGGCTCTTTGCAAGAGAGAGAGAGAGTGATCGCAGCTAGCCCCACTCCCCCGGCCCTTTCGCAGTAGCCCTGCAACTTATTTCTTTTTGGGCACTTATCCAATTCCCCTTTGAAAGCCACGATTGTATCTGCAGCCACCACACTTAGGTAGTGCAGTGGTTCTCAAACCTTCTTACCTGCAGACCACTCAGACGGCACCTACCCGTCCTACCCCACTCACTTTAGGTTGCCACCGCAAAAACAAACTCCATCAGAATTAATGGGAAGAATGGTATCTCATTAGAAGCAGCAGCAATGAGGCTATGTCTGGTTCTAAGCTGGAGAGATTCAGTCTCATGTGGAGCTGGTTCCTCCCGTTTTCAGCCACACTAGTGTTGAAAATCTGAACTCACAGTTGTATGTTGTAACTGGAACATAAACCTCGCTTATAAAACTACATTGTTGTTGCTCATGCTTATGACGACTCATGCCGTGCTCACGAGAGCCAGTGTAGTTGACAGACGTCACACAAGTAATGGGAATGAAGGTTCTGGCCCGTTCACTCGTATGGCCTCTGCCGTGGCGTTGCGAGTCAGTGACTTGCATTTTGGACCAGTCCCTGGACCACCTGGAGGATTCTCACAGACCACACTGAGAACACTGAGGCAGTGCATTCCAGATCCAAATCATTCGCTGCAGAAACATTTTTTCTTGTGTTGCCTTTGGCAAAAGAACCAAAATCACTTTAAATCTACGTGTCCTGTGGTTCGTGACCCTTCTGCCAACAGTAACAGTTTCTCTCTTATCTACTCTGTCTAGACCCATGATTTTGAGCACTTCTGACAGAAGAGAAGAGGAGATTTGATAGGTGAACAGTCCCAGCTTCTCCAATCCATCTTGTAATTGAAATTCCTCCTCCTTGGAACCCTTCCCTTATATAGTTTCGGCACTCTCTCGAAAACCTTCACATCCTTCCTAAAGTGTTATGTCTAATTCTGGGCACCACACACCATTTGAGGCCAAACCAGTGGTTTGCCTAAAGAACCATTTGTATGTTGCTGTAAGACAACGAGTACTGGCAAACTATACAACTTGAGGGCACCATAGATCATTCCAGCTCTCTCTATACCCAAGATCCGCATCTGCACTTTCCAGTCAACGGATAGCGGCAGCAATGACGACTTGTGTTTATACAGTGCCTTTAAACGTGATAAAATGTCCCAAGGTGCTCCAGAGGAGCATTATAAAACAAAGTATGACACTAAGCCACAAAAGGAGATCTTAGGTCAGGTGACCAAAAGCTTGGTCAAACCGGTAGGCTTTAAGGAGCGTCTTAAAAAAGGAGGAAAGCAGGGTGGAGGGGTTTAGGGAGGGTATTCCAGAGCTTGGGACCTAGGCAACTGAAGGTGCAGCTACCAATGGTGGAGCAATTAAAATCAGGGATATACAAGAGGCCAGAATTAGAGGAGCACAGATATCTGAGGGTTGAGGGGAGAAGATTAGAGATGGGGACGAGCAGGACCATGGAGGGATTTGAAAAACAAGGATGAGAATTTTAAAATCAAGATGTTGCTTGACCAGAAGCCAAATGTAGGTCAGCGAGTACAGGGTTGATGGGTGAACGTGACTTGGAGAGTTAAGACAGGGGCAGCAGAGCTTTGGATTGGACAGGAGGAGTGGGGATCATGACTGATTCTCCCCTCCCTCACCCAGGGGAATGCCCCACTATACCCAGTTGGTGCAGAAAACACTGGGAATCAAACCTGGAAGCTTTTAAATTTGTATATCTCAGCTAAATACTAGCTTTCCCTCCCTAAACCCCTCTTTCCTCCTACAAGATGCATCTTAAAACCCATCTTTGACCAAACCTTTGGGTCACCTGTCAAATATCACCTGATGTGGCACAATGTCACATTTTGTTTGGTAAAGCTCCTCTGGGCATTTTACTATATTTAAAAATGTGCTATATAAATGCAGGCTGTTTACCAACTGAAGCTAGGAAGCTTTGTTAGCTCTACATGCTTATAAAACAGACTTTTTAAAAAATTCAATGTTATTCAACTTCAGAGCATAAGACAGACAGCGTGGCAATATCTCTGCAATAACCTGCCTCTCAAAACTCTGCACTACAGGAGGGGTGTGCAACTGGTGACAGTTACATCATTGCAACAATTGCTTCAAGTTCTTTTATTTAAAAAGAAAAATAGGAATTAGCTTAAAGAAGCTCATCAGTGGCTAAAACAGCAACAGAGTTTTTGCAGCAAGTTGTTCCAACAATCTGACGCCTGAATCCTTGATAGAGCATTGTTTTGCAGTGATCTTTTCAACAGATCCAGATTTGAGTGTGTGTGTGTTCAAACTGAACACCGTAGCAATCTCTTCATATTCAGAAGCCAAAGAATCACAGCTTGAATGCAGGGAGTGGGCACTATTTGCTATTGGCAACAAAAAGCACTTTTATATTGCACAAGTAAACCCAGTAAAAAAAAAAAAGGGAAAACCTGGTCTCTCCAACATTGGCTACACTCTAGAATTCATAGCTCACAAACAGGCCATTCGGCCCAACAGGTCCATGCACCAAATGAGCCTCCTCCTATCCTACTTCATCTAACCTCACCAACAGATCCTGCTATTCCTTTTTCCCCCCCTCATGTGCTTATCTAGATTCCCCTTAAATGGATCTTATGCTATTCACTTCAACTACTTGTGGCAGTGAGTTCCACATTGTCCTCACTCTGGATTTGTTAGCAACTATATTAGATTTATAGCCCCCAGTTTTGTTTCTCCCCACATTATTCCAGCAAGGAAGCTGGCTTTTTTAAAAAAAGTCAGGAGCCAACTCACTGATGCCAGTTCCCTGGAATCTGAAATCAAAATACCCCCAACATAAAAGCAGCATCTAACATGGGCCAAAAAATTCTGTTCTTGCCAACAGGAGCTGGTTTCAGTAACATAAATGTGGGATGCAGGACCTGTGTGTTTGCTATAAGCGGGGCTATGTATAAAAATTTGGCACTGTATGGAGCTGGGTCCCTATTTTTATTATTTTATTTAGAGATACAGCACTGAAACAAGCCCTTCGGCCCACCGAGTCTGTGCCGACCATTAACCACCCATTTATACTAATCCTACACTAATCCCATATTCCTACCACATCCTCACCTGTCCCTATATTCCCCTACCTATACTAGGGGCAATTTATAATTGCTAATTTACCCATCAACCTGCAAGTCTTTTGGCTGTGGGAGGAAACCGGAGCACCCGGAGGAAACCCACACAGACACAGGCAGTACCCAGAATTAAACCCGGGTCGCTGGAGCTGTGAGGCTGCGGTGCTAACCACTGCGCCGCCCCTAGTTCAGAGATGCAAGTAATGGGCCAGTGGTGGTGGTCAAATCACTCTCCCAATGCTGGACAAAGTTCAAGCATGAAGGTAAAAGCACTTTACGGCTCATCTTCATTGTTTTAGTTGACTTTTTTCACACTCCATCCAAAACAAATAGGATTTCTCTTTGGGAAACTAATTTTTAAAGTTTACTTCAAAGTACAATCACAAAATGTTACAGCACAAAACAATTCATTGTCCCATCAACTCTGCATCCACGTTTTCCCTCCAAGCCACCTAGTCTAATCTCAACTCTCCCGCTCACTCCCCATACCCTTTAATACTGTCTGCTCCAAGAAATTCAAAGTTGTTTTTGCACTACAAAATGGTGAATTTCCCCAATAGGAAAGTGGGAATTCAGTGCTTTAAAAAAAAAAAGTAAATTAAAAGCAGATTGCACTTTTTTTTTTCTTCAAATCACCCAATTCCCTTTTAAAATAATTAATGAACTTTGCTTTCAACAATGGGTTGCAGCAGAGAATTCCACATTCTAACAATCCACTATGTAAAGACATTTTTCTAACCTCTCCTTTAACTCATCTTAAATTTGTGCCCTCCTATTTTGTTAAAACCAGAGGTGATGCCACAAAACCACCAATTGTTCCATAATTATCTCACTGACCAGCAGAGCAAACCATATCCTCAATCAAAAGGCCTCTACCAAGTCACCCCTCAACCATCGCAGCTCTCGTGATAAAAGCCCCAACTTCAATTTCTCAAACTACACCCAATACTCCAGCTGTAGTCTGACCAAGGTCTTGAACAAGTTCAACATTACATCTTTGTTCGTACATTCTAGATACAGATCCAGAGATTTGGTTTGTCTTATTATGGCCTGATCTACTGTTGCCACCTTTAAATGACCTGTGTAGCTGTACATCAAAAGGTCCCTCTGCTCTTTGATTCCATTTCAAATTAATTTGCAGGATTTGTGCATTAGAAACAGGAAGAGTTGCAGAGCTATTTCAAAACAGTCTAGTGACTCCTGCTGCCATGTGTGCATGCCAGGCGAGATGATGATCAGACAGTGATGCTATTCTAGTGGAATAGCTACTTCAGTGAGGCATTATTGAAGGGTGGCTGGTTGGTGCCCACCAAAACATCCATCATTCCTCTGTGACCCATTGTTAAGAAAAAGAGAATAAGCAATAAAATAAATAGAGTTGTCTAAACATGTAGGATTTGCTGGGATAAGGCAGTGTCAGAACCTGAAGAACAATTTCCCACAGGAAAAGCACAGGTTCACACACATTACACGATGCTGCATCACAAATGCCAGTTTCAGTGTGGAAAACACCTGTCGGCAGGGTTGAGCTGCTGGAGGGCAAGGATCAGCTTCACAGGAGGATGTGCAAGGGGTGGGGGGGTTAACTTGGTTACAAGTGGTTTCCAAAATTCACTGCTCTTCAATAAATCAGCTTCTTGTATGGCAATAATCCCCATTATAGGATACAAGCCACTCACCTATGCTTAAGATGTTAAAAAAGTGAAAGTGACACACACAGATGAGGGCAATTAACTTTATTACAGTCTATTCCATTTAAAGATGGTAGCTTAAAAATTATGTTTCCTTTGCTTCCACATACATTGAAATTTTCTAGTACTTATTTTGTAGCCCATACCATAATCTTCATAATTACAAATGCCAATATTTGGAATACCACAAACAAGCCAATGTAACTAAACGACTGTCCAGAGATAGCTAATTATTAAGCAATACCCAGCCATCCTTGCATATGCACTTGCGTGGGTTTAAGTTTTATTGCCCCAACAGCACTTTTGAGTATGCTTTCTAAACTGGAAGTTTAGAATTTTCTCCAGAGAGAACTTAAAAAAAAAACCCTCAAATTTTAAATGTAATCTATTTTCTTACTTTTCCTTTGTCATTGTTTACCCTCTCCATTTCCCTTTGTGTACCAGATTTGACATCAATTTTACCCTCCTTCTCAGCCCATGCATAGTTTATTTCCCAATTGTTAAATCTCATTGGTTAATGAGACCCTGGTGGATTGCCCTGTTCACCCAGGTTCTGGTTGCCTGGTCACCCTCATTGTGCTATTAGCCCACACATTCAGCAACTTTACAGGCAAAATTTATTTTGGACCTGAAGCGTGCATGAGCAACTCTAACCAACAGATATTGCATCAAACTGCTCTACACAAACATCGGTAATGCAGTCTCAATCAATGGGCGGGAATCAAAGTTTCCCGGTCAAATCTGGAGTCAGACAGGGCTGTCCTCTCTCCAGTCTGGTTTGTTTGCTGTATTGAACCTTTTGCAAAGTCCATTAGGAAGGATACAGGCATTAGAGGAGTGACAATCCCAGGCAGCAGAGACACTCAGGTCAAAGCCTCCCTGTACATGGATGACATCAGTCTTCTGCTCAGATCCACTGTCCATTCACAGACTGATGAGCATCTGCGACCAGTTCGAACCGGCCTCAGGAGCCAAAGTAAATCGCGGCAAGAGCGAGGCCACGTTCTTTGGGAACTGGGCCAACAGATCCTTTGTGCCGTCTGACCTGATGGTGAACTACGTGAAGGTGCTGGGGATATGGTTCAGAAGGGCCGGGGTGTGGGCCAAAACCTGGAAGGAGCAAGTAGCCATGGTACACAATAAATCGAGTATGTGGGAGCAGTGTTCTCTCTCCATTGTGGAGAAGAACCTGGTCATCAGGTACAAGGCGCTCACATTGTTGCTGTATGTGGCACAGGTCTGGCCCATACCCCACTCCTGCGTCGTGGCAGTCACCCGAGCCATTTTCCCTTTTACCTGGAGATCCAAAATGGACCAGGTCCAGAGGG
Organism: Heterodontus francisci; assembly: GCF_036365525.1. NCBI lineage: Eukaryota > Metazoa > Chordata > Chondrichthyes > Heterodontiformes > Heterodontidae > Heterodontus > Heterodontus francisci. The sequence goes on from NC_090421.1 coordinate 3,129,828, forward strand.
ACATGATGTTCAAACCTCTGGATAAAGGCGGAAAAAAAAAAAAAAAAAAATGTACCCAACGTCACCCTCATCCTGATGACTACCTTGGTGTGCAGCTGCATCAAGCTGCACTTAGAGCCCAAGTACGCACACACCAAGTGTCACTACGTGCTGAGGTTCCATCTGTCCCCGGTGTTGTGAAGGATGGTCTGGCTACATTGCTGCAGAACGCTACATCCAGTTGGACCATGCCAAACTACCTATCCTTTGTGGAAAGGTTTGTGTGGAAAAACACCTTTGACCACCAATCCATCAGGCAGTGGTCTGCACAGAATGTCCTCAAGGCCAGACAGGATAAGGAGATGGTGGATCCTGTCGGATGGTTCCCTGAGCAGACTGCCAAAGTCATTTGGCAGAATGCCTCATCACCAGAACTTTCAAACTAGCACCAAGACGCAGCTTGGCTAGTGGGGAGAAGAGCCCTCCCAGTCCGATCCTTCCTGCATGCCTGGAATCTCGCTACCTCCCGCACGCTGCCCTCGAGGTGGCTGTGGTGCGGAAGGGACGGTTGCCCAGCTCATTCTGAAATGTGCCTTTGCAAAGCAGGTGTAGAAAGAGATGCAGTGGTTTTTGTTGAGGTTCATCCCAAGCAACTCTAACACAGCAGTCTGTGCTCTACAGGCTGTTCCCAGGGACACACACAGATGATCATCAATTGCTGCTGGAAGACCATCAATTCGTTGAAAGACGCTCTTTGATCTGCCTGAAACTTGCTGGTCTTCCAGCGCAAAGAGTTGTCCACGACCAAATGTTGCAGACTGGCACATTCCAAGGTCCAGGACTACGTGCTGAGGGACGCACTAAAGCTTGGGGCAGCCGCAGCAAAGGCTCAATGGGGAAAGACCACTGTGTAAGGTCCTCCTGGCATAGTGAACGGAGGGGCTGGATCCATGGGAAACCCCTCGGGCTGTATACACTAAAATATGGGTTTGCTGTAAAATGGAATGGAAGGGTTATGAGGCAACTCACTCCTGTATTGAAGAAAAACGGATTTCCTTTGCACTTTCTGGAATGTCAACTTGGAGCTGTTTTGAAATGTATTTCTTTTTTAAAAAGATTTTTATGAATAAAAGTATAATTTTGGAAAAAAATTAAATGGTAGTTTGGGAACGAGAAAGGGGATGAAAGGAATGTGCTTATTTAAAAAAGTTGTACATTTTAAATCAAAAGCAGCGCATTCTATTAATTGCTTGCTGTGCTTGTATGTTAGGAATGCAAACGGCATATTATCCTTTATTGCAAGGGGCTAGCGTACAAGAACAAGGAAGTCGTCTTGTGATTGTATAAGGCTTTGGCGAGACCACATCTGGAGTACAGTGTACAGTTTTGGTCTCCTTATCCAAGGAAGAATATACTTGCCTTGGAGGGGGTGCAATGAAGGTTCACTAGTCTGATTTCTGGAATGAATGAGGGTTGCCCTGAGGAGAAATCAAATAGAATAGGGCTATATTCTCTGGAGTTTAAAGAGATGATCTCATTGAAATGTATAAATCCTGAGAGGGCTTAACAGGGTAGATGTGGTGAGGCCATTTCCCCTGGCTGGAGAGAGTTTGTAACTAGGGGCCACAATCTCAGGACAAGGGGTCAGCCTTTAGAATGGAGATGAGGAAAGATTTTTCCATTGAAGGTTGTGAATCTTTGGAATTCTCTACCCTAGAGAGCTGCAGATGCTCAGTATGAATAGATTCAAGGCTGAAATCAACAGATTTTGGGATACTAAAGGAATCAAGGGATATGGGGATTGGGTGGGAAGGCAGAGTTGAGGTAGATCAGCTGTAATCATATTGAATGGTGAGCAGGCTCGAGGAGCCGCATGGTCTATTCCTGCTCCTATTTCTTGGGTGGAGTTCTGAAATACAGCCAACCGTACAAGGCAGCCCTACATTCAATCCCTGATTCGTACAGACTTGGCTGATCTCAGTAGAGGACGGGACAGGGCGGCACAGTGGCGCAGTGGGTAGCACCACAGCCTCACAGCTCCAGTGACCCGGGTTCGATTCTGGGTACTGCCTGTGTGGAGTTTGCAAGTTCTCCCTGTGACTGCGTGGGTTTCCGCCGGGTGCTCCAGTTTCCTCCCACAGCTAAAGACTTGCAGGTTGATAAATAAATTGGCCATTATAAATTGTCCCTAATGTAGGTAGGTGGTAGGAGAATTGAGGGAAGGTGGGGATGTGGTAGGGAATATGGGATTAATGTAGGATTAGTATAAATGGGCGGTTGTTGGTTGGCACAGACTCTGTGGGCCGAAGGGCCTGTTTCAGTGCTGTATCTCGGACGAAAAGGATGAGGGCTCCCACTCCCATTTTGGGTCATTCAATCCAGCAACTATCCCTTTGATGCCAGTGATAGACAGAACTAAACAAGCTGGGTTTCTCAGTCAATGGCTGGTATTTCAGATAAAAATTACAGCTGCCCTTTAAAATGGATTCTTGCGATGATGCATTTTCCAGATGTGAGCTGAATGCATTTTTAAAACCATGCATGGAGAGCTTTGATACAGGCATATTAAATATTCAGACAATGGAAGGAGTCTACTTATACCAAACCAGGGGATAATGTGCCCCAACTGCTCAAGAGGCTGCAGATCAAGAATTGGCCCCGAGTCATCAAAGATCATGCCAACTATTAGAGACAAGCCTTCCCACCATCTTCACCTGCGAATAACCGATTAGCATTCATATGGAATTGGCAGTGTCAGAAAATATATCCTTTAACACATGGGGCAAAAAATTTGCATTCCAATACTACAAATGAGATGACTGTTTGCATTCATGCTTCGGTTTACAGAAAAGGGGAAAAAAAACTCACGTTTCACTACTTCTGCTCTGACTGGTGTGTGCACGCAAAACAAAAAATAAAATTAGATGCAACTATATAACCTCAGTGTTCCTAATCCATGGATTTATCCTGTGTTAACTATATCATTTTCCTAGATGGCTCCATTCTCTCCAACTATCACACAGGCTTAATTTCTAACCAACGCTTAATTATCTTGGCAAAGGATTGATAAGAGTCTGTAAGAATCACCATTATCTTCATTTTAGGCACACTGTATTGGGAGATTAACTCAGCCAATAAGACGTCAAACCCTCAAGACTCAAGAATGCAACCTCATTCAAGTTGTGAAGGGATATCTTGTATAAAAACCCAGTGGGCAATCAGAAGCTACACTAATTTGGAAAATAAAATCACGACACATATTGTGCAGTACAATGAGAACTCTCAGTTCCTGCTACACAAGGCATTTCAATAAAAGAATTTACTGTTTTTATTATTAGAGTTTATTATTAGAGATACAGCACTGAAACAGGCCCTTCGGCCCACCGAGTCTGTGCCGACCATCAACCACCCATTTATACTAATCCTACTCTAATCCCATATTCCTACCAAACATCCCCACCTGTCCCTATATTTCCCTACCACCTACCTATACTAGTGACAATTTATAATGGCCAATTTACCTATCAACCTGCAAGTCTTTTGGCTTGTGGGAGGAAACCGGAGCACCCGGAGAAAACCCACGCAGACACAGGGAGAACTTGCAAACTCCACACAGGCAGTACCCGGAATCGAACCCGGGTCCCTGGAGCTGTGAGGCTGCGGTGCTAACCACTGCGCCACCCCACTGTTATCAGGTCTTTCAATTTCAGTTATGAAAGGTAAATCTTTTATAAGTGAAGAGAGCTGGGATTCCACTGTCCGTACTGTTTCTATGATACAAGTTCCTTATGTCGCTGAATAGCTCAACGCCCTTCAGATTTCCAAGTGACAAAAATGAATTTTTATTTAAAAAAAGTTACTTGAATGCTTTATACCTTTACAGTGTACACCAACTAGGAAATGGGTGAATTACATCTAAAATGCCTCCAAAAGATCAACTGTGTTCAAGATAATTTTATGGGGGTCCACCCCACTTTTCTTACCCCACCCCGCACTTGGGAAAGATACCACATTCAACTCAAATTGAGGGGTATAATTGGGCATTGTACCTACGCATCCTTGCTCTCCTCCACTGTTGCCCATTGCTGAATCTCCATTGTGACAAGAGTATGACCACATCTCTATATAGGGTGTCCTGAACAGTACCAGGGAGTGCTACATTGTCAGTGCTTTCCTTTAGGTTACGAATGAACAGACTGATGGGGCCTTGGTGGGGTTTAAGAGAATGTTAGAGATCCTAGAGGTGCACCTGCTGAAGTTGTTCACTTTTTCTGTCCAACACTATTTTAGTATCACCATTTAAGGCGTTGATCATCAGCACTGGTTTAGAGCATACCAGAGATTGACAATTGCCCAATTCTAAACAGATTCAAAACTTGGTGCGTATTGTGGTAAAATGCTCTTCAGAATACACAGAAGAGCAGTTTCAAGCACTTCTTGGAACAGAGTCCTCCACATTAACCCACCAGCAAGAAGCTAAACTCCAGTTTACACAACCGCCACTACACAGAGCAAATGAATGCACTGCAACCACCACCCAAGTAGAGATCAGCTAATTCAGAAGAGATAGAGATCACGCTAGATAGTTTCTTCTGGTTTCCACAGACCAATTGTAAACTTCGGTGACTGAGCCATTAAGGGAACTTACACAATCAATTCTGAAACCTGGAGGGGTTTTTTTTGGCAGGAAAAAAAAAGTCAACTGAACCATCCAGATAACATTTATGATACAACATCACTCACAGTCCTTTGTACCCAAACACAATAAAGCTCTTGAAAGACCTTTCACCATGACAACAGTGCTCTTTGGGCCAAGTGAAAAAGGTCATTCAACAGATGAACAATCACACGTGGTGACCAGAGGTCTGAGCAACTGAAATAAGGTAGTACATCAATGGAATCCTATATTTTAAAGAATGGGAATTCAAACATTAAAGCTGTTGCATTATTACCAGAAGCTAAATTACAAACACAGTACAAGAGTCAAGAGCACCTTCTATTACAGTCTGAATTCAGTAAAATACATCTAAATAGCAAATTAAGCCACATATTTCATCCACTCTTTCACATCAAATAGCTCATAAAGATGATCAAAAATGAGGAAATTGAAATTCAGGATGAATTATAAAAGCTACAACATTTAACAGCTGCATAGATCTTGTCCAGAATTGTGTCACTTACATAACTAAGCTCCTGTGTTGACGAACTACAGGTTAGAGAGAACATGTACGGGCTTCTCTCAACCAGAGATGACTGGTCAATTAATTACAACTGCAAACTCAATTAGAAATATCTTTTTTTTTTGGTGGATTTTTGTGTGATGTCAATATTTGGTGGAGAGGGGCAGGGAGGGAGAAGGGAAATATCAGGAGAATGCAGAATTTTCAGATTATAAAATGGAAGCAAAACAGAGGCAAAAGCAGGTTTGCATATAGCACCCAAAGCACCTTGCCTGCGTCACCTCAGTAAGGTGGTCATATTTAATTCCAGGCCCATCTTGTTCAATCATTACTATGCTCTCTCACAGAATATCAAGAGTAAGATCCAGAGCAAGGGCCCCATTGTTCCTGCTTGGAAGCCAATGGGTTAATCAAATATTATTCATTTCTATAGTATTTTAAACCCACACTTTCATTCTCTCCCCCGTCCCCCACCCAACCCTCAAGAATATAAAAATGAAAAACTCAGATTCTGCATTCAGCATTCTTGTCATCTTCTGCCACATGTGTAAACGAACTGTAACAATAGCACATCTACCTGAAAACCAAGTGACATTTCACACACTTGGTTCAAATTCCCAGAAATTACACCCAATAGCTTTGGGAATGCAAACCATAACTTGCAGCAGTCAATAGACAGCATTCTATCCTCATTACTCGAACTTACAATGTGCTCGTTGGAGCAAAGCAGAGTGTTAAGACAACAATGTACAGGGTATAGTAAATGACAGCAATGTACTAAATAACAGTATATCAAGGAAATGTTAAGTGGGGGGAAAAAAAAAACTCAGGTAGAAAACCTGACAACTCCACAAGTAATATGTAGTCTGGGCTTCAAAAGAAGACTTTGGGGCCCCACAGAGATCTCTGTAGGCTACATATTGTGCGCTACACTGGCCTCCAACTAAAAATTGGACAGTGGCAATTACACTATCAAGGGTGGTCACTTGGGTCTGAAGCATCTCCAAGTTTGTGAACATGACCAAAGTCCACCGGAACGGGTGGCCAAAAGAACACAAGAACTAGGAGCAGGAGTAGGCAATTCAGCTCAAGCCTGCTCCGCCATTCAATATGATCTTGGCTGATCTCATCTCGGCCTCAACTCTACTTTCCTGCCCATTCTCCATAACCCTTCAACCCATTGCTATTTAAAAATTAGTCTAACTCCTCCTGAAATTTACTCAAATTGTCAGTGGCGCAGTGGTTAGCACCGCAGCCTCACAGCTCCAGGGACCCGGGTTCGATTCCGGGTACTGCCTGTGTGGAGTTTGCAAGTTCTCCCTGTGTCTGCGTGGGTTTTCTCCGGGTGCTCCGGTTTCCTCCCACAAGCCAAAAGACTTGCAGGTTGATAGGTAAACTGTCCATTATAAATTGTCACTAGTACAGGTAAGTGGTAGGGAAATATAGGGACAGGTGGGGATGTTTGGTAGGAATATGGGATTAGTGTAGGATTAGTATAAATGGGTGGTTGATGTTCGGCACAGACTCGGTGGGCTGAAGGGCCCGTTTCAGTGCTGTATCTCTAATCTAATCTAAAATCAATGTCCCAGGATCCACTGCACTCTGGGGTAGTGAATTCCACAGACTCACAACCCTTTGAGAGAAGTAATTTCTCCTCATCTGTGTTTTAAATCTGCTACCCCTTATCCTAAAACTATGACCTCTCATTCTAGATTTCCCCACCAGAGGAAACATCCTCTCTACACATATTTGGTCAGTCCCCTCAATCATCTTATATACTTCAATTAGATCTCCTCTCATTCATCTAAACTCTAGAGATTAAGGGCCTAAACTGCTCAATCTCTCTTCAGAAGACAAACCCCTCATCTCTGGAATCAATCTAGTGAACCTCCTCTGAACTGCCTCCAATGCAACTACATCCCTCCTCAAGTAAGGGGACCAAAACTGTACGCAATACTCCAGGTGCGGTCTCACCAATGCCTTGTACAGTTGCAGCAACACTTCCCTACTTTTATACTCTATTCCTTTAGAAATAAATGCCAAAATTCCATTTGCCTTCCTTATTACCTGCTGCACCTGCATACTAGTTTTCTGCGATTCATGCACAAGGACACCCAGATCCCTCTGCACTGAAGCACTCTCCATTTAGATAATTTGCCTTTCTATTCTGCCAACCAAAATGGATAACCTCACACTTCTCCATGTTAAACTCCATTTGCCAAATTTTGGCCCATTCACCTAACCTATCCATATCCGTTTGTAAATTTCTTATTTCTTTATTGCAACTCACTATCCCTCCTATTTTAGTGTCATCTGCAAATTTGGCTATAGTACCTTCTATCCCTGCATCCAAGTCATTTATATAGATTGTAAATAGTTGGGGCCCCAAGGACCAAACCCTGTGGCACCCCACTAGTTACATCTTGCCAACCAGAAAAAAGGACCCATTTATCCAAACTCTGTTTTCTGTTGGTTAGCCAATCCTCTATCCAAGCTTATAAATTGCCCCTAACCCCATGGGTGACTCTTACTTACAGTTGTGGTAGTACTTACAATGCCCATGCCTACATTTCCTTGGCATTTTAAAATCAGCCAACATTACTTAGACTGGAGCTCTCATATTCTTTGAGGTGTCCAATGGCATATTTATAAACTGAGCCAGCTCTACAGACAGCAGCCATTTATAATCATCATAAATGATATGCAGGGAGGGGAAGAGGTGACAAAGATCTTTTTTTTTTTTTTAAATCTAGTTGTCCATTTCGTTCACTTTTACTTTCCTCCTCCACTGCTTCTAGCTTCTCCTTGCTGTTTAAATTTACAATTCTACAGCCTACAGATGCATTTGAATAAAGGACGGGGATAAACAAGTCCTGCATCTTGGTGGGATATATTTTATCTTGTGATGTTTTATGGTATTTTGTTTCATTATTCTTAGAGCTAGTCATGTTTGCTCTGAAGCAGAAACTGGCAGCTTGCTTCAAATATTAAATTTAAAAAACAAAAATAAAATCTAATTAAATTAGAGATATGCAGGGCCTGGCAATGTGTTGTACCTGCATCATGTGGAAGCTGGTGGATCCCATTGTGGTTCCTAGTGAACACATCTGTAGCAAGTGTTGGCTGCTCGAGGAACTCCAGCTCAGAGTTGATGAGCTGGAGTCTGAGCTTCGAACACTGCGACACATCAGGGAGGGGGAGAGTTACCTGGACGCTGTGTTTCAGGAGACAGTCACAGCCCTTAGATTAACTACCTTGAATTTGGCAAGTGGTCAGGGACAGGAGGGTGTGACTATGAGTGAGGCAGGTAGAGGGATCCAGGAGGTAGTGTTGCAGGAGCCTCAGCCACTGTCCTTGTCCAACAGGTTCGAGATTCTTGCTCCCTGTGCGGACGAGAGCAGGGACTGTAGGGAGGATGAGCAAACTGACCATAGCACCTTGGTACAGGGAGCCATTCAAGTGGGGGGAGAAAACAGAAATGTAGTCGTAATCGGGGATAGTATAGTTAGGGGCATAGACACTGTTCTCTGTGGCCAATATAGAGAGTCCCGAAGGCTGTGTTGCCTACCTGGTGCCAGGGTTCAGGATATCTCTGAAGGGTCACGGACCTCAAATGTTAACTCTGCTTCTCTCTCCACAGATGCTGCCAGATCTGCTGAGTATTTCTTGCATTTCTTGCTTTTATTTCAGGATCTCTCATCTGGGCTCCAGAGGAACTTGGAGTGGGAGGGGAAAGATCCAGTTGTCGTGGTCCACATAGGTATCAACATAGGTAGAATGAGGATAGAGGCTCTGCTGAGGGAGCATGAGCAGCTCGAGGCTAAATTAAAAAGCAGAACCAAAAAGGTAATAAATCGGATTACGACTGGAGTCATGAGCTAATTGGCACAGGGTCAATAAGATTAAAGGGGTAAATGTGTGGCTCAAAGATTGGTGTGGGAGAAATGGGTTGAATTCATGAGGCAGGAGGGAGCTATTCCAATGGGACGGGCTCCACCTGAATCATGCTGGGACCAGAGTCCTGGCGGATCGCATAACTAGGGCTGTCGTTAGGGCTTTAAACTAAATAGTGGTGAGGGATGCGGGGGGGTGGGGGGGTGGTGAAAAAAGGGTTCAGTTGCTTGGAAAATTAGGACGTCAAAAAGTTAAAGAAGGTAGGAGTGCAGGTTAGCGATGAGGCAGATTGTGACCAGAAAATAAAAAAAAGGTAGGGACAGAACGTGTGAACGCCATACTGCACTAAGGAATCGTACGAGAGTAGGGGAATTTGATAATAGAACAAACTTAAAGGCTTTGTATCTGAATGTAGAAAGCATTTGGAACAAAATTAATGAGTTAACAGCACAAATAGAGACAAATGGCTATGATTTAGTGGTGATTACAGAGATGTGGTTGCAGGGAAACCAGGTTTGGGAATTGAATATCCAAGGGTACTCAGTATTTCGGAAGGATAGGCAGGAAGGAAAAGGAGGTGGTGTAGCTTTGTTAGTAAAAGAGGAGATCGGTGCTGTAGTGAGAAAGGATATAGGCACTGGAGATCAAGATGAAGAATCAGTCTGGGTAGAAATAAGAAATGGCAAGGGAAAGTAGTCCTCACTGAGAGAGTAATCTATAGGTCCCCAAAGGGGCACAGTATAAACCAGGAAATACTGGGGGCTTCTAAGAAAGGTATGACAATAATCATGGGTGATTTTAAAATGCATATTGACTGGATTAATCAAATTGGCAAGGGTAGCCTCGAGGGAGAGTTCATTGAATTCATTAGAGATTGTTTTCTGGAGCAAAATGTTGTGGAACCAACCAGGGCGCAGGCTATTCTAGATTTGGTATTATGTAATGAGGTGGGATTAATTAATGATCTCATAGTTAAGGATCCTCTAGGGAAGAGTGATCATAGCATGCTAGAATTTCAAATTCAGTTTGAGGGCGAGAAACTGGAATCCCACACTAGCGTTCTGGAGTTAAACAAAGGTAATTACATAGGCATGAGGACAGATTTGGCCCTAGTGGACTGGGCAGGAAGACTAAAAGGTAGGACAGTTGATGAGCAGGGGCAGATGTTTAAAGAGATATTCAATTCCTCCCAACTAAAATATATTCCAGAGAGGAAGAAAGATTGTAAGAGGGGGGGGGGAAAAAAACATCCATGGCTATGCAAGGAAGTTAAGGATAACAAAGACAAAAACTACGGCATACCATATTGCAAAGGCCAGTGGCAGGCTGCAAGATTGGGAAACGTTTAAAGAACAAGGGTTACTGAAAAAAAAAATTATAAAAAGAGCAAAGGTAAATTATGAAAGAAAACTAGTGCAAAATATAAAAATGGATAGCAAAAGCTTCTATAAGCATATAAAAAAGGGAGAGAGAGTCGCTAAAGTGAATATTGGTCCCTTGGAGGAGGCAACTGGGGAGTTAATAGTGGGGAATACGGAAATGGCGGAGACACTCACTTGATCAGTATTTTGCCTCAGTCTTCACGGTGGAGGACACTAGTACCAACCCAATAGTAACAGGTAATAGAAAGGGAGGAACTTAGAACAATCACCACTAGGGAAAAAGTACTGAGCAAACTATTGGGACTGGAGGCAGACATGTCCCCAGGGCCTGATGGCCTACATCCTAGGGTCTTAAAAGAAAGTGGCAGCGGAGATAGTGGATCCATTGGTTATAATATTCCAAAATTCCCTGGATGCAGGGAAGGTTCCAAGGGATTGGAAAAATGCTAATACAAAAACGCCCTTATTCAAAAAGGGATAAGCTGCCGCATAAAAGGTTAATACACAAGGCAAGATCACATGGGGTTAGGGACGATTTATTAGCTTGGATAGAGGATTGGCTAACCAATAGAAAACAGAGAGTCGGGATAAATGGGTCCTTTTCTGGTTGGCAAGATGTAACTAGTGGGGTGCCACAGGGTTCAGTCCTTAGTCCCCCAACTATTTACAATCTATATAAAAGCGACTTGGATGCAGAGATAGAAGATACTGTAGCCAAATTTGCAGATGACACTAAAATAGGTGGGATAGTCAGTTGCAATAAAGAAATTTACAAATGGATAGGGAAAGGTTAGGTGAATGGGCCAAAATTTGGTAGATGGAGTTTAACTTGGATAAGTGTGAGGTTATCCATTCTGGTCGGAAGAATAGAAAGGAAAATTATCTAAATGGAGAGTGCTTCAGTGCAGAGGGATCTGGGTGTCCTCTTGCATGAAATCGCAGAAAACTAGTGTGCAGGTGCAGCAGGTAATAAGGAAGGCAAATGGAATTTTGGCATTTATTGCTAAAAAAAAATATAGAGTACAAAAAGTAGGGGAGTGTTGCTACAACTGTACAAGGTATTAGTGAGACAGCACCTGGAATATTGCGTAAAGTTTTAGTCCCCTTACTTGGCGAGGGATGTAGTTGCATTGGCGGCAGTTCAAAGGAGGTTCACTCGATTGATTCCAGAGAGGAGGGGTTTGTCTTCTGAAGAGAGATTGAACAGATGAGGCATTTAATCTCTAGAGTTTAGATGAATGAGAGGAGATCTAATTGAGGTATACATGATTAATGGGGATTGACAAAAGTAGACGTAGAGAGGATGTTTCCTCTGGTGGGGCAATCTAGAATGAGAGGTCATAGCTTTAGGATAAGGGGTAGCAGATTTAAAACACAGATGAGGAGAAATTACTTCTCTCAAAAGGGTCGTGAGTCTGTGGAATTCACTACCCCAGAGTGCGGTGGATGCCAGGACATTGAGTAAACTTGAGGAGATAGACAGATTTTTAATTAGTAATGGGTTGAAGGGTTGAGAACGGGCAGGAAAGTAGAGTTGAGGCAGAGATGAGATCAGCCATGATCGCATTGAATGGTGTAGCAGGCTCGAGGGGCTGAATTGCCTACTCCTGCTCCTAGTTCTTACATTCTTAAATATAAGAGTTCTCCTCCAGCTGATAGTTTTCCATTTCCCTCCCATCATGAGCTAATAGATGAGAATTCAACTAGTGTGTTTTTTTTTTTGGGGGGGGGGGGGGGCAGGGCGGGAAGAGGAGAAGAGAAAAGGAGGAAAGAGGGGTGTGGAAGTTGCATTCCACAACTGGTGTTTACTATTCCATGAAACAGAAAACCAGTGGCTTTGTCTAGGATATGCAAGAGGAGCTGCTGATCTCCGTTATCAGAGTCACTGGCTTGCAGTGACCGAGTTGAATTCAATCCTCATTACGTGGAATTCCAGGACTTCCATATAGTATTTTAGGAAACTAAATTCGGTGATTCCATTCATCTATGAAACTGAACTAATCAAAAATGAGCAGATTCTCTTTCAATTGCAGTCAATAAATAAGATGCAAAGTCACAAGAAAGATAGAAAATGGTTTAAGATAGAAGACCTTGCCAAGTTCATGAAAAAAAACTCCACACTCACTCGAAACTCGACAGATTCACTTCATCCAGGATCCTTAAAAACACAAACAGACTTTCATCCCAGTCGGAGTTGGACTTAAATCAATCAAAGTCATTGGGTCGAAAGGCCAGCCTGCTAATCCACTGAATCAAGCCAGTCCCACACGCCATGAGCAGAACAAAACTTCCATCCCACTTTAAAACTAAAGACTTTTTTTTTTTTATAAAGTAGTCCCATTTAAAGTTCAAAATGTGCAAAAGTGTCAAAAGCTAGTTTCTACCCAACTGCCAAAGATGAAACAATTTCCCTTTTTTGGGCCATTTCACAAATGAACAAAAATTTATATTCATCTTGAAACCACAAGACAAGGGGGGGGGGGGGGAAAAAAGAGAATCAGTCAGATTACCTCTTGCCTCCACCCTCGCCCCAGTCCTTACAATGTCTTGCGCTATTCTACAGTACAATAAAGCCTGCAGGGCCAACTTCTCAGCAAAAAACAGGTCTGACAATATGAAACAATAATTTGGTATTTACTTCCTGACTACTCAATGCACAATGGGAAGAGAAGTGCACAAGAAACAGCCTGTGTCGAGGGCAGCTTTTGAGGGTTCAAAGGATATTTGAGTCATACTCCTACACGGAGTATTAATCCATTAAAAAAAAAACAAATCAGTACTAACGCAAAGCTTCAATCACAAAACATTTCCCCTCCCACCTTTGTGGTCAATTTGTCCCTCTCTACCTAAACTCGCTGAGCTGCCTCACAAAGAGCTGGGGTAGCTCAGACAGCAAACTTCAGCCAGTACTTGGTCAACTGGCTCAAATGTGTTTAAAAACAGTAAGAGAAGACCTCTCCCACAGGAAGTACAGTACTAGTATTAAAGTCAAACCCCAGCCTGGATGCTTTCCAAGCAGCTCCAAGAACTGACAATTCGTAGGACTTCTAGGTGAAGCCACCCACAGATGACAACATGCATTTGTAGCGTGCCTTTAACATAATGAAATGTCCCAAGGTGCTTTGCAGGAGTGTCATGGAACAAAATCTGACACGGAGCCATGTAAAGAGATATTAGGCCAGATGGCCAAAAGCTTGGTTTTAGGAGTGTCTTAAAAAGGAGGAAAAGGGAGGTGGAGATATAGGGAGGGAATTCCAGAGCTTAGGGCCTTGGCAGCTGAAGGTACAGCTGCCAATGGTGGAGTGATTAAAATTGGAGATGCTCAAGAGGCCACAAATATCTTGGAGGGTTGTTGGGCTGGAGGAGATTAGAGATAAGAAAGGGCAAGGGCCATGGAGGGATTTGAAAACAAGGATGAGAATTTTAAAAATTAAAAAAGGTTGAGATCTGGAGCAAAGATTAAAATATAAACAGAGCATTTCTCACCTCCCGGATCCACACAACCTAGCTTTTTGCAGCAGATGAAGGGTGCTATTTACATTGCAAAGGATTGCTTCACCCACCACTGTACAAGTTGAGACTTGGTGGTTAAGGCTCTGGCCTTTCAGTGCTGCAACCTGAGCTCAGTCAGTTGCACAGATGTTCAGAGAAAGGTTAGTCAGTGTCAACCCAGTTCCTAGCCTGTAAAATGTCCACAGCATAAATGAAGCTCAAATTTATGAAGCAACCACAAGGATTGTTGGTGAATAGGGAAACAGAAATAGCAAACTGGGACTATGGAGCAGAGTGACATCGCTCTGGTACAATTTTATTCAGTGTCAAACCTACAATATTGTGTCAATAAGAATTTTCAAAAAGATGGTGCTCCTGTAAAAGTACTTAGCAATTCTTTTGCTAGTTTTTTCTAAACTAGAAGGTAATGAGAGAAATCGGAGAAAAGTACTCCAGGTAAAAGGATGGAACGACGACTCTTTTCTGCCTCACAGGGAGCTTTTAGCTGCGTGGCTCGTCACAGGTAGTCTCCCTTTCAAAAGAAAAGGAAGAGGTTTTCTTCAGAAAATGGTTCCCACACGTACAAACCCACGTCATGATTATTTTGCACAGACCACAATGTCAAGCAGAAGCCACAGAAACCTAGCTCATGAGAAACAGTCAATAAATGTGAAGTTTTTTTTTTTAAAAACTGTATAATTCACAGGAGCTCGTGCCACAGGGCTGTAAATGCTTCACGGTCTGAGAGATCATAAGAGTATGGGAGAGTAAGAGATTCCAGTGCTGTAGGATCAATCCCATTCACATTACAGGACAGATTCTAGAGCACCATAACCAATAGTATGCAAGTAAATGATGAATTATTCCCAGATGTCAGAGATCTATGCTGGACAATGTGAAAACTGCCACCAGGAATCAGCTTTGTACTGCCAACAGTGGCAGGGAGATGGGGATACCTTTTCAAGTGGTAACTCATGCCTTCAAATACCCCAGCCTTGATTTAACAGGACTGGCACTTAGCTTCAAACAGGAGGGCCATGATTTCTTGGTGCAGCAGCAGTGTATTCCTTATTCACCAAATGCCAGCAAGTAAAAGTAGCTAGAACCATAGAAAAAAAATTGCAGGACAGAAGAAAGCCATTCAGCCCATCTGGTCTGTGCCAGGCAAAAAAAAAAAAAAAAAAAAAAAAAAAAATCTAGCTGCCCAATCTAATCCAATCTTCCAGCACCTGGTCCACAGCCGTGCAGGTTACAGCACTTCAGGTACAGGTCCCGGTACCTTTTAAAAGAACTGAGGGTCTCTGCCTCCTCCACTGTTCCTGGAGGTGAATTCCAGACACCCACCACCCTCTGGATCAAAAAGTTTTTCCTCATGTCCCCTCTAATCCTTCTACCAATCACCTTAAATCTGTGCCCCCTGGTAATTGATCTCTCCACCAGGGGATACAGGTCCTTCCGGTCTACTCTATCTAGGCCCCTCAATTTTATACACCTCAATTATGTCACCCCTCAGCCTCCTCTATTCCAAGGAAAACAACCCTAACGATCCAATCTTTCCTCAGGGCTTGAAAGTTGCAGCTATGGAAACATTCTTGTAAATCTTCTCTATACTCTCTCCAGAGTAATTAACCTTCCTGTAATGTGGTGACCAGAACTGTACACAATACTCCAGCTGTGGCCTAACCAGCGTTTTATACAGTTCCAGCATTACATCCCTGCTTTTGTATTCTATACCCTGGCCAATAAAGGAAAGCATTCCATATGCCTTCTTCACCACTAACTCCCTGCCACCTTCAGGGACCTGTGGACATGTACTCCAAGGTCTCACTTCTTCTACCCCTCTCAATATCCTCCTGTTCATTGTGCATTTCCTTGCTGTGTTTGTCTCCCCAAATTCATTACCTCACTCTTCTCTGGACTGAATTCCATTTTCCACTTAACCAAACCATTGATATCATTCTGGAGTCTACAGCTATCCTCTTCAACTACACGGCCAATTTTTGGGTCATTTGCAAATTTCCCAATCATACCTCCCACATTTATGTCCAAATCATTATTATAGCACCAACAACACTGGTCCCAACACTGAGCCCTGTGGAATGCCACTGGAAACCACCTTCCATTTACAAAAACATCCTTCGACTACTACCCTTTATTTCCTGTCACTGAACCAATTTTGGATCCAACCAGTCACATTCCCCTGTATCCCATGAGCTTTTATTTTTCTGACCAGTCTGCCATGTGGGACCTTGTCAAATGCCTTACTAAAATCCATGTAGACAACATCCACTGCACTACCCTCATCAATCCTCCTTGTTACTTCTTCAAAAGAATTCAATTAAATTAGTAAGACACAACCTTCCCTTAACAAATCCATGCCGACTATCCCGGATTAATCCGTGCCTTTCTAAGTGGCAGTTTATCCGGTTTCAGAATTGATTCCAATAATTTATCCACCACCGACGCATATAATTATTTGGCCTATCCCTCGCACCCTTTTTAAAACAATGGTATGACGTTCAGACCTCCAATCCTTTGGCACCTCGCCCATATCCAGTGAGGATTTGAAGATGATCCTCAGAGCATCTGCCATTTCCTCCCTGGCTTCCTTTAACAACCTGGGATGCAATCCATTTGGCCCTAACGATTTATCCACTTTTACGGATGTCAGACCCTCTAGTACTTACTCTCTCATTATGCTCATTGTATCTAGTATTTCACACTCCTTCTTTAACTACAATATCTACCTCAACCCTCTCCTTTGTGAAGGTAGAGACAAAAAAAAAAAAACTCATTAAGAACCCTGACCACATCTTCTGCAACCACACACAAGTTCCCTTGTACATCTCTGATAGGCCCTACCCTTTCCTTAGTTATCCTCTTGCTCATTTTAATGTACTGATCAAACATCTTTAGGTTTTCCTTGATTTTACCTGCCAATAATTTTTCATGTCTTTTTTTGCTTTTCTAATTTCCTTTTTTACTTCGCTGCATTTTAGTATTAAGCTTTTTGTGATAATCATAAGCTTTCTTTTTCTGCTTTAACTTACCCTGTAAGCTTCTAGATAACCAGGGGCTCTAGATTTGGCCAAACCACCTTTATCTTTTGGGAGATATGCCTACACTGTGCCTGTAGAATCTCGCTTTTGAATGCCCAAAATTCAGTTGCATTTCCAGACAGAGGAGCTTCTCCAATATTGTGGGGGCAGGGAAAGAGAAAGTAGAGAAAAGTTGGCAAAGAACAGTACGTCTCCATTTCAGGGTTTATCCTTTTGTCCATTCTCTCTGCTCTTCTCTACAAGGTGCCAACCTCAGGAGGTAGTATTGAGTGTACCAGCCAACCTTCACCATTTGACCCAAGTAGACAATATCCACATGCCAGCCTCAAAAGCACATTTGCTGATTGGCTACAAAGAATCAAAGCCATGTCCGACCCCATGTTTAGCCACACAAGCACATTTCTAGCAGGATCACCAGACAGTAACTAGAAGCGGGAGCCCAGCCATTTTTCTCCTCCCTAACCAGTGGTGCAGAGGCCAATTGCTTTACTAAGGTTTCCTGACTCAATATGTAGATAGGCCGACTAGAGGGGAGGCTATATTGGATTTGGTGCTTGGCAACGAACCAGGCCAGGTGGCAGATCTCTCGGTGGGAGAGCATTTTGGTGATAGTGATCACAACTCCCTGACCTTTACTATAGTCATGGAGAGGGACAGGAGCAGACGGGATGGGAAAATATTTAATTGGGGGAGGGGGAATTACAATGCTATTAGGCAGGAACTGGGGAGCTTAAATTGGGAACAGATGTTCAGGGAAATGCACGACAGAAATGTGGAGGTTGTTTAGGGAGCACTTGCTGCGACTGCTGGATAGGTTTGTCCCGATGAGGCAAGGAAGGGATGGTAGGGTGAAGGAACCTTGGATGACAAGAGATGTGGAACAGCTAGTCAAGAGGAAAAAGGAAGCTTACTTAAGGTTGAGGAAGCAAGGATCAGACAGGGCTCTAGAGGGTTACAAGGTAGCCAGGAAGGAACTGAAGAATGGACTTAGGAGAGCTAGAAGGGGACATGAAAAAGTCTTGGCGGGTAGGATTAAAGGAAAATCCCAAGGCGTTCTACACTTATGTGAGGAACAAGAGGATGGCCATAGTGAGGGTAGGGCCGATCAGGGATAGTGGAGGGAACTTGTGCCTGGAGTCGGAGGAGGTAGGGGAGGTCTGAAATGAATACTTTGCTTCAGTATTCACTAGAGGGGGGGACCTGGTCGTTTGTGAGGACAGCGTGAAACAGGCCGATATGCTCGAACAGGTTGATGTTAAGAAGGAGGATGTGCTGGAAATTTTGAAAGACATGAGGATAGATAAGTCCCTGGGGCCAGACAGGATATACCCAAGGATATTACGGGAAGAGATTGCCGCGCCTTTGGCGATGATCTTTACTTCCTCACTGTCCACTGGAGTAGTACCAGATGATTGGAGGGTGGCAAATGTTATTCCCTTGTTCAAGAAAGGGAATAGGGATAACCCTGGGAATTACAGACCAGTCAGTCTTGCGTCGGTGGTGGGCAAATTATTGGAGAGGATTCTGAGACAGGATTTATGGTTATTTGGAAAAGCATAGTTTGATTAGAGATAGTCAGCATGGCTTTGTGAGGGCAGGTCATGCCTCACAAGCCTTATTGAATTCTTTGAGGATGTGACAAAACACATTGACGAAGGAAGAGCAGTGGATGTGGTGTATGTGGATTTTAGCAAGGCGTTTGATAAGATTTCCCATGGTAGGCTCATTCAGAAAGTAAGGAGGCATGGGATACAGGGAAATATGGCCGTCTGGATACAGAATTGGCTGGCCCATAGAAGACAGAGGGTGGTAGTAGATGGAAAGTATTCAGTCTGGAGCTCGGTGACCAGTGGTGTTCCGCAGGGATCTGTTCTGGGACCTCTGCTCTTTGTGATTTTTATAAATGACTTGGATGAGGAAGTGGAAGGCTGGGTTAGTAAGTTTGACGATGACACAAAGGTTGCTGGAGTTGTGGATAGTGTGGAGGGCTGTTGTAGGTCGCAACGGGACATTAACAGGATGCAGAGCTGGGCTGAGAAGTGGCAGATGGAGTTCAACCTGGAAAAGTGTGAAGTGATTCATTTTGGAAGGTCGAATTTGAATGCAGAATACAGGCTTAAAGACAGGATTCTTGGTAGTGTGGAGGAACAGAGGGATCTTGGGGTCCACGTCCATAGATCGCTCAAAGTTGCCACCCAAGTTGATAGGGTTGTTAAGAAGGCGTATGGGGTGTTGGCTTTCATTAACAGGGGGATTGAGTTTAAGAGCCGCGAGGTTATGCTGCAGCTCTATAAAGCCCTGGTTAGACCACACTTGGAATATTGTGTTCAGTTCTGGTCGCCTCATTATAGGAAGGATGTGGAAGCTTTAGAGAGGGTGCAGAGGAGATTTACCAGGATGCTGCCTGGACTGGAGGGCATGTCTTATGAAGAAAGGTTGAGGGAGCTAGGGCTTTTCTCATTGGAGCAAAGAAGGATGAGAGGTGACTTGATAGAGGGGTACAAGATGATGAGAGGCATAGATAGAGTGGATAGCCAGAGACTTTTTCCCAGGGTGGAAAGGGCCATCACCAGGGGGCATAATTTTAAGGTGATTGGAGGAAGGTTTAGGGGAGATGTCAGAGGTAGGTTCTTTACACAGAGAGTGGTGGGTGCGCGGAATGCACTGCCAGCGGTGGTAGTAGAAGCAGATACATTAGGGACATTTAAGCGACTCTTGGATAGGTACATGGATGATAGTAGTATGAAGGGTATGTAGTTAGTTTGATCTTAGAGTAGGTTAAAGGGTCGGCACAACATTGTGTGCCGAAGGGCCTGTACTGTGCTGTACCGTTCTATGTTCTAATTAAAGCACATACTGGAAATCAGACTTGGGACCTTCTCGTCTAGAAGCACACCAGGTAATGTTACCCACAGAGCCAGCAGTGGGGGTAAAACAGACGAGTTTTGCAACGGTTTTCAATTGTTAAGTGCAATAATGAGTCACATATTCTTAACACCTTGTGTTTAAATATGGTCAAGCAAGGACATGCTGGAGCACAGCAAACTACTTACAACTTGTTCCAAAAGTACTTTGACGTTTTCCGAAGGACTCATCCCACCCACTTGTAAACTGCAGCAGATGAGAGAGAGAGATTCAGGTCAAATTGAATAAAATCATATTGTACAATGATAGTGCCAGGGATCATAACTGGCCATAAAAAGCAAGGTGCTGTCTAAACACACACACGCTGATGGCAATCCATTCTCTATTTGAGCGAAAGAGCAGAATAGCTTTCTATCACAACCTATTCTAGCAAGGCTCAGTCAGCCACTTCCACACCTCCCATTCGATAAGGGGATCAGCACTACATCTGTGGTGCCAGAGCAAGCTGCAAAACGCTGCACTACAGGCCTATCCAAAATAGGCAAAGTAAGCAGTGCAACTGTTTCCAATATTGTACATGTCTTAGTCACCCCACTGATATGCAGTAGTGAGGATCTGGATCGGCGCAGGCTTGGAGGGCCGAAGGGCCTGTTCCTGTGCTGTAATTTTCTTTGTTCTTTGATGGATGCCTGGTGGTGATCAGGAGGCAATGGCCTAGAATTTGCTGGGAAGAGAGAGAGTTTAATGCACGTCATTACTCGTGTGCAACTTGTGGAGGGGGGGGAGAGAGATACCCAGCGAGTTGCTGAAAGATTTGTGCCATGCCGCCGTCAACCTCCCCACGAGGTAAGAAATTGCTGCATTTGCACTGTTAAAGCAAAGTAAACGTACCATAGAAAGTTAGGGCTGGTACCCAATAACGCAAGGATCCTCTTAATGAGAGTTGCATTCCTGCAATGACACTCAACCTTCCCTCCCAGAAAGGGAGCAACTGAAACGGTAGATTCTCATTCCCGCAGATAGCACATTCTTCTGTCTTTGTCTCCCTCCCTTAATCCATTCTCTCTTTCGGTATCTAATTCACTCCATTTCCTTCTCCATTCTTAAATCTCATTGGTTAAGGATTCACACTTCCAGCAATTGGCAGCGCAAAATATTTGAGCTGAAGGACAAGAGGAAAAAAAACACACTAACAAAATAAGGCACGCTGCGAGATGCCTCATTCCAGCAAATTCCGGGCCAAAAACAAGAGGATTTTGATGAAAGGCCATTGGGCCTGAAACTTTACCTCTTTTTCTCTCCATGGATGTTGCCAGATCTGCTGAGTATTTCCAGCATTTTATATTAATATAATAGAGGGGCTGAGATTTCTTCACCCAGAGAGTGGTGATCCTGTGGAATTCGCTACCACAGAAAGCAGTTGAGACCAAAACATTGTACGTTTTCAAGAAGGAGTTAGATATAGCTCTCGGGTCTAAAAGGAATCAAAGGGTATGGGGAGAAAGCGGGAACAGATTACGGAGTTGGATGATCAGCCATGATCATAATGAATGGCGGAGTAGGCTCGAAGGGCCGAATGGCTTACTCCTGCTCCTATTTTCTATGTTTCTATGAGATATTCTAAGCCCAAGAGCAAAGCTCAAAGCCAATAACTGAAATGCAAAAGTCATGCAGGCCCCCACCTGCCAAGAATGAGGCATATTAATTTTGTCATATGAACACTGATTTTAAACTTGCTGGGAAGAGAAGGCCTATTACAAGGGCTGCCAGACTCTTAGCTGAAAAACATTTGCATACTAACAGACAGTGCTTGTGGAGACATAAGGACCATTCCCTGACACATTCAACCCACAATGGATTTTAATCACTCGACATTGAAGGTGTAAGGAAGAGCATTTCAGAGACTGCTAAAGGTGATGCAATCCACAAAAAGCCACGACTGGTTAAACCAGCTGGTCACATGACTAACTGGCTGGTCCAGGGTTTTTTGAACTAGCCACAGAGTTTTTGAATGCAGAAAGACTGTTTGCTCCTGGAGTGAGAAGACCTCTTCTGTCTGCTCCCACCTCTTTCTCACAAGCCTCTGGATCCACCAAGAACACAAACTTCAAGAAAAAAAGTCTCCTACTTTGAACAAGGTTTACGAATAATACTGGGCCCCAACTAAAAGCAAGACCTACCTACAATCAAGGACTTTACAGCGAGCTCGAAGAACAGTAACCAAAACCATCTTCAGATATTGCCTCAAACTTTTCCACTATTTCTTTTGCTCATTTCTGTCTCTATCTGCATGTGTGCATCATGTATGCATGCTAGCATCGGCGTATCGCATATCCATAGGCGTTAACCGAATTAGAGTTTAAGTTTAATAAAGTTCAACCTTTTTTTTTTAAACCCAAGAAAACCTGTCTGGCTAGTTTCTTTGCCTTATAATTGGAAAGCGGTGAACAAGGATTCACCAAGGGGGAGCTAAAAAAACTGTTTAAAATTAAACCCCATTACAGTAAGACCAGGTGAAGGCTGAGAGGAAACCCTAGACCCCTTTCTCACCTGGTCATAAAACAAATCATATTTTAGCACAAGTTCTAAAAAAGTGACTGGTATCACAAAATAGCTACCCCACTTCAGCAAATATTTATAAAGCACCTTTCAATCTCAGGATGCCCCAAAGCATTTTTGAAAGGGTAGGCACTGCTGTAATGTCGGAAACCTGGCAGCCAATTTACACACTGCATGATCCCATAAACAGCAATGTGATAATGACCAGATAATCAGTTTTCTTACTGATGTTAGTTGAGACAAACTTTAGCATCCTGGCAGGTGTCTTTATTCGGACTTTTATCTGTGTCTTTCTCAAGCCTGAGTACAGTTAGATCGTTTCTCAGCTCTAGCTCCAAGCAACCACTTCCTCCCCCAGTCCCTTCACTAAAGTAGTATGAACGGGGATCCACTGTTAATGGAGGTGGGCGAGGACCAATATTTCTCCAGCTCTTGTCACTCCATCCAGCCACGATGACACAAGTATCCAAGGTCCAGGTCCTGCTGCAAGTCAGCAGTGAATTACTCCAGAGAACCTCACCAGTATCAGTGAAACAGAAAGCAACTGCAATCAAAAGGCACAGATGTACATTTCAGAACTTGCAGCAAGCTAAACGGAGTGCTCTCAGGAAAGAAATAAAAACGGTTGGTCAGGCTGAGAAAGGAAAGGTTGTGAGAAACAAACAAATAAACATGCAATGCCAATATTTTTCTGGTTGAAACCAGTTTATACTAAGCATAGACCACAAAACACCATATCAATTCAATGTACAAATCATCCTGCCAATGGGAAACTATTTTTTTTTTAAAGAAGGGACAAATCTTTCAGAAACTTGGTAGTCTCCTGAACCTGCTTCTTCTGTTTTTATTTAAATGATTGAAACTCAGGTCACATTTGATTTCCCAGAATCCTGTCTCATCAGGACTATGATGTTCCGCTGGACTCCACTGCAAGGCTGGACTGTCGTGACTCTGCTCTGCCGCTCAAATCCATCCAGTTTTAATGTAACAGATTCTAACCTACAGTGCCTGTTTCCCCTCCCCCCTCCGTTTCACTGCTGGCTGCTCAGCTTCACTTCGCTATAGTTGGGTCCTGGACTGAAACCTGATGCGTCCTTGAACCAAAGGACATTTCTCTGCTGTGTTCTGGGCTTTACTATGGCTGCTGCTTTCTACAGAGTCTATTCTCTACAGAATTGTTTCTATTCCACTACCTGGTCTGTTTCCTCCTGGGAACTTTTCACCCTGCACTAAGATAATTCCTGTTGGTCTCCATCCTGCGCGCAATTCTGCTGCAATGCTGCCAAATAACCTTTTGCTTTTCTGCTTGCTCCTTGTGGCTGCTGACTTCACTCATCCTTCAGAACTCCATTACCCCTTTGTTGGACTTGCTCCTCAGGCTCCTACTGCTGCTCATTATTTGTATTTATTTTCTCTTGACTGCTTCTCTCCTGTCACCTCCACTTCCATCTTTCAACTGTTCCCTTCTTGGATATATTGCCTCCCAATCCCTGCCCCGAACCCTTACTTAGAAGGATACATTGATGGGTTTAGATGAAGTGGGGCAAGAGGAGCATAAACACCAGCAAGGACCTGTTAGACTGAATGGGCTGTTTTGGTAATGTAACCCATCACTATTACTCTACCCTCCTACTGTCCTGCACCATCCCAGGCTTGAATCCCCCAACTACCATCTTGTGGCTCCAAGACAATCAAGCTCCTACTCCAGTTCTACAACCCTCCAACAGCATTTCTCCAATTCTGGCCTTTTCCGCACCCACTCACTCCCTTCACCCCCACCATTTGCCTTTGTGTCTTCAACCGTCTAGGCCCCAAGCTCTGGAATTCCTAAACCCATCAACAAACTGAACAAGGTTGCATAATGTGTTGGTGGGAACCCTTTGGAGAGGGGGATCAGTCAGAAATCATCCCAGTTGGGCTCATCAGATGAATCATGTGGTTCACTGGCTTCTTCCAGCTGTCAGAACGTCAAAGTCAATTGTCAACTTTAGGCTTCTAATCATGGGAATCTCCACTGATTACATCCACTTGGAAAGAGATTCTAGTTGTTGCCCATTGTAAACACACTGCAATGGAGTCTTGCCAGCAATACAACTGAGAGGATAGAAGGGAAAGACGAAAAACATTGCAGGGGATACAACCAACACAAGATAAGCTCCCAACCTACAAGTTTCCAAAATCTCTCGACTTAAAATTTCCCCTCTCTCCCATCAGTTTATGTACAATCCCCTCCGAAATATTCAGAGCCAGTCAGCCATGCATGGAACACGATACCCATAGTCAACAAGGCAGAACCAAATGACCAGCAGGTCTGGACAGACGGAAAGCAGATGTCTGTGTCCCTTTAGGTTTATCATAGCAAGAGCAATGGCTTCTGGCTAAAATGAAAACTAGATTCCCAAGAACTGTTCAAATTTGAGTTTTGAAGAAACAGGCTTTTGAATGACAAATATGCAACACAGGATGTCACATGATGAAACCTCCCAGAATACATTTGAGCCAGAGGTGGTTACTCCACTTGTGAAACATCCATACTGAACAATCACTCGGGTGACTATTTAATAAAGTGCGTTTTACTCTTTCCTAGTCTGAAACCAGCTACTCGGATATACAAAAATATCCCAGGCCCAGATGCCAAAAAAAAAAGCCTTCACTTGCTCACAGTGCATTATTTCAATGTTTTCCACCTGAAAACAAACAACTGCCCATAATTATCTTTTGAACATGAAATGATCATCCTTTCAGATCAAAAACAAAGCTTTTCTGATAAGCAGAGCACAACAGCCCATAATTAGTCTTTGGTGCAAAATATTTACACAAAATTTGATTCATTTTGAAAAAAAGTTTAGATATTTCACTGCACAAGGAGGAGTAGATTAATTGTTAAAATTTTAATTATGGTTTTCAAATTCTAAGTAAATGCCTAAAAAATTAACTGATTTTGAATTCTAATGAAACAAAGCACAGTAATGAATGCCAGTCTCAAATAAAACATTAAGCATTTGGTTAAAAAAATGCAAAACTTGACGTGAAAAATTCACACAGCTGATTTGCAAATCATTTAGGAAATATTCAAAAGAAATCCTTTTGTGCAATCTCCACTTGTATAGGGAGAATCTCAGGTGATGCACACTGATAGCGATCCATCGGGACTACATCAAATCGAAGTCCTGGCTTTTGACTGAAGCTTTCAAATAAAGACATTAAATGAAGGTTTTCAAAAGTTGCAAGGGACCATTTTGTCACTAGGTTGTGAAACATCAATGTTAGCAAGACATTTCAGTTACTGAAGAAAAAAAAACTAAAAAATTACAACAGAAAGGATTTTGAATTTGAGCTATTTTATGAATTAGCTTTTCAATTGCAGCTACTGAAGAGTCAGGTTAATTTTCATTTCAGCCAATCAAAAGGCATGGTGCCAGTTTTTAAAAACTGGCATTCGCAGGAGGTGGGTGCCACTGGCAAGGCCATATTTATCGTCCATACCAAGTCGGACCAAGGAGGTGGTTATGTGTCTTCTCTGAAGCACCACAGTCCTCGTGATGATGGCTCAGATCCTCAGCGATAATAAGGGAACTGCAATACATGTCCTAGTTAGGATAGGGTGCGACTTGGAGGTGATGGTGCCCTCGTAACCTTGATGCTCTGGTGCTTCTTGGTGATGAAGGTCACAGCAGAGGGAGCCACTGTCAAAGTAACCTTGGCAAGTTGCTGCAGTGTGTCCAGTAGAATGCATAAACTGTGATCAGCGTGCTGGATGGTGTTGAACTGCAGTGGTTCTGGCATAAGTTGAACTGAGCATCAGTAAACAAGTTATTGGTGAGTATTACAACATTAATGACTCCTTCCATCACTATTCTGATCATGGGGGTTGGGGGGGGGGGGAGGCAATAATTAGCCAGGTTAAATATATCCTACTTTTTGCGGATAGGACATATCTGGGCAATACTCCACTTTGCCGACTAGATGCTGTAGTGGATCAGCTTGGCTAGAGGAATGACCAGCTCTGGCGCATAGATTACAGTCAGGATATTGTCAGGGCCAATAGCTTTTTCGGTTGCCCAGTGCACTCAGCTTATTAATGTTGCGTGGAATGAACCAAATTGGCTGGACATTTGATATCTGCTACAATAGAGACCGCAAGAAGAGGCCGAAGAAAATAATTCAATTGGTACTTTTGCCTGAAGACACTTACAAACACTTTAGTCGCAGTGCTTCATCACAATGGGAACGTTCATGGAGCTTTCACCTCTTGTTTGCCTGGTTCTCCACCACCAATTCTCAACTGGATGCAGCAGAGCTACAGAATCTTGTTCTGAACGGTTTGTTATGGGCCACTTAGTGCTGTCCAAACCTGCTGTTTTTGGGGTTTAGTGTGCAGGTAGCCCTGTGCAGTAATTTCAATAGATTCACACCTCAATCTAAATAAGCCTGGTGCTGCTCCTGGCATGTCCAGTGACACTCTGCAATGAGTCAAGATTAATCGACATACTTGATGGTGATCAAGGAGTGAGAGCTTCCTCCAGTGATGCTCAATATGAAGGTGCACTGGGCAGGAGGGAATGATCAACAATAGGCTCCATTGAGCTTACTTCTTCTGAAGGCAAGAGACTTCATGGAGCTCAGAGTCAATAGACTCGAAGGGCCGCTCCCACCTGACTGTATACCACTGTGCGCCCCTTTAGGTGGAGCTGTCTTGCTGGTGGGACAGGACATACCCGGAGATTGTGATGGAGGAATCTGGAATATTGGCTGATTATTCTGTTATGTACAGCAAGAGAAGCAGAATATATATTTAAAATATACAAGCAAATGAAGTCACCTGAAATGCTTGTTGCTGGTCACTTTACCCTCTCACTAACACAGAAACATACTGGAAATAAATCAAAAATACAAAAAAAAAAGTTACTCTTTCTTTTTTGTGTGCTTGAAACGTCTCAACAATACTTTCAGTATCGGGACGGTCCAAGAAGCTGGAGGCTTCAGTTAACTGGGTTGCCCAAAACCACCATTCCACCAGCATGACTGAATGGCCACTAGAGCCGTATAACTTATAGCTCCCACCATGTACCAGTGTTATTGCATGCAAGCAATCTAGTGAGAAAACTCATCTTGTAAGAAGGATACCTTCCTTCTGACTTAAGACAGTCAGTCACATTTTGGAGCAAGAGAGGATTTATTTTTCTTTTAATGGCTGACAGCAAAGCATGTACCAGTTTGCAAGAACCAGCCTTCTTCTACACCTGTGGATCAATGGAAAGTTACTGAGCAAACAAAACTCCAGAAAAAAATAATGTTCAGAGCAGCGAAAGTAATCCTTTTTCTTTTTAAAAAAGAACAAAGCAAGGTAAAGGCTTGGACTAACCTTCTTAGAGAGCCATTGAAGAAAAACAATATAGTCTAATCTATTCCAGGGAATATTTATTTAGCAAATGCAGCATGTTGCATGAAGCAAAACATCACAGTTTGAAATTTATAATAGAAAGGACATCTTGGAGAGCAGAAATACCTCCTGCCCTCCACAGCAGATCAGGTCATCCAACCACTTCCCATCAAAACACCAAATGTGAGGAACTCCTGGATTCCACCGCACCCCCCCAACAGGTCCAAAGATCAAGGATATATTCCCTGCTGCCTCTGCCTACCAACCTCCATTAGCAAATCTCTCCCATCTCACTCCTCTATCCCTATTGTTCTTCTATGAAGTCATTTGCACCCTGCCAGCTCATGACAACCTGCCCTCCTGTCCTTAGTCTGATGATAATTCACATCAAACTGTTCTTACCCTCTGGTTCAGGTCCTACATCTTTCAAAACTAAGGCTATCAGATAAAAGTAGAAGTCAGAAGGTTAATATAGGTGAAGCATTTCATCCAGCAGAAGCAAGCAAGCTTACAGTTATTTTATATAACGTGTATAAAGGGGGGGGGGGGGGAGGCTGGGGTATAAAGGCTTCCTTAAAAGAAAAAAAAAGGGTTAGATACAAAGTAAAGCTCCCTTTGCGAAAAAAAAAGCAAGCTTGCAAATGTATTATACCATTATCGAAATGGTCAGGTCCCAGAGAAACGAAAGATAGAAAGAAAACATAGATCATGTACGAATAAAACACAAACAAGTTCGATTGAGCTAGGATGAGAAGGCAACAAATGAAGAATGAAGATAACAGTGGGGGTGACTTTTTTTTTATTTAGAGATACAGCACTGAAACAGGCCCTTTGACCCACCGAGTCTGTGCCGACCATCAACCACCCATTTATACTAATCCTACATTAATCCCATATTCCTACCACATCCCCACCTTCCCTCCATTCCCCTACCTATAACTAGGGGCAATTTATAATGGCCGATTTACCAACAACCTGCAAGTCTTTGGTTGTGGGAGGAAACTGGAGCACCCGGCGAAAATCCACACAGTCACAGGGAGAGCTTGCAAACTCTGCACAGGCAGTACCCAGAATTGAATCCGGGTCGCTGGAGCTGTGAGGCTGCGGTGCTACCCACTGCGCCACTGTGCTGCCCTTGTATGCTATTGCATCTTACCATGTGTATAAGCTGTATATTTAAGGTGGTTAATGTGTCTGACAGTGAATGCATCCTGCAAACCCAAAATAAAATAAAAAAGTGCTGGAAATACTCAGGTCAGGCAGAATCCGTGGAGTGAGAAGCAGAGTTAACGTTTCAGGCCAGTGACCCTTCATCAGAACTGCAGGATTGGCCTTTGCCAAATTCCACCCTTCTCTCACCTTTACATGGAGCATCTCCAACACTTCCCTTCCCCGACTTCTTGGTTTTCATCTCTGCGGTTGACTATCCACTACTATTCATTATAAGCCCACCGACTCCCACAGCTACCTTAACTACACTTCTTCACACCTGGTTTCCTGTGAAGACTCCATCCCATTCTCCCAATTTCTCTGTCTCAGAAACACTGTTGTGGAAGGTCACATCAGAACAGATGCATCAGACAGGTCATCCTTTCTCCTCAACTGAGGAATCCCTCCCACTGTGGAGGACGGGGCCCTCAACAGTGTCCAACCCATTTTCCACACTTCTACCCTCACTCCCTCCCCTCCCAGAACTGTGATAGGGTTCCCCTTGTCCTCACTTTCCACCCCACCAGCCTCCAGATCCAAAGGATCATCCTCCGCCATTACGCACACGGCCTGCTGCAGTGTTCCAATGAACATTAACGCAAGCTCGAGAAGCAGCACCTGATCTTTCAATTAGGCACTCTACAGCCTCGCAAACTCAACCTTGAGCTCAACAATTTCAGAGCATGACTGGCCTTTTATAAAAATTTTATTTTTTAACCATGTGCCTATTTTTGATGTGTTTTTGGACAGAGCTGTTCATTACTCTGCTATTAACACTCTCTCTAGACTAATGCTTTATCTTTCACCACAACCATTGACATTCTCTTTGCCTTTGTCCCATGACAGCTTAGTTATTTAATCTCTCCTGCCCTCTGCCCCATCACACACGTTACCTTTTGTTCTCTTCCCCACCACCCTCCTTAACATAGAAACATAGAAAATAGGAGTAGGCCATTCGGCCCTTCAAGCCTGCTCCGCCATTCATTATGATCATGGCTGATCATCCAACTCAGTAACCTTTTCCTGCTTTCCCCCCCATATCCTTCGATCCCTTTAGAACCAAGAGCAATATCTAACTCCTTTTTGAAAACAATCAATGTTTTGGCCTCAACTGCTTTCTGTGGTAGCAAATTCCACAGGCTCATCACTCTCTGGGTGAAGAAATTTCTCCTCATCTCAGTCCTGAAAGGTTTACCCCATATCCTTAGACTATGACCCCTGGTTCTGGACTCCCCCGCCATCGGGAACATCCTTCCTGCATCTACCCTGTCAAGTCCTGTTAGAATTTTATATGATTCTATGAAATCCCCCTCACTCTTCTGAACTCCAGCGAATATAATCCTAACCGACTCAATCTCTCTTCATACGTCAGACCCAACATCCCAGGAATCAGTCTGGTAAACCTTCACTGCACTCCCTCTATAGCAAGAACATCCTTCCTCCAGATAATTCCTCTACAATATTCCAGGTGTGGCCTCACCAAGGCCCTGTATAATAGCAGCAAGACAGCCCTGCTTCTGTACTCGAAACCTCTCGCTATGAAGGCCAACATACCATTTGCCTTTTTTACCGCCAGTTGCACCTGCATGCTTACCTTCAGCGACTGGTGTACGAGAACACTCAGGATCGCTGCATATTCCCCTCTGTTTCTAGCCAGATAATAATCTGCCTTCCTGTTTTTGCTACCAAAGTGGATAACCTCACAAGTAACATTCGCGCCACACAAGTGCCAGGCAATGGCCATCTCCAACGAGAGAGAATCTAACCATCTCCCCTTGACATTCAATGGCATTACCATCACTTAATCCCCCACTATCAACATCCTAGGGGTTACCATTGACCAGAAACTGAACTGCAGTAGCCATATAAAAACCATGGCTACAAGAGCAGGTCAGAGGCTAGGAATCCTGCAGCGAGTAACTCACCTCCTGACTCCCTAAAGCCTGTCCACCATCTACAAGGCACAAGTCAGGAGTGTGATGGAATACTCTCCACTTGCCTGGTTGGGTGCAGCTCCAACAACACTCAAGAAGCTCGACACCATCCAGGACAAAGCAGCCCGCTTGATTGGCACCCCAACTATAAACATTCACTCCCTTCACCACTGACGCACAGTGGCAGCAGTGTGTACCATCTGCAAGATGCACTGCAGCAATTTACTAAGGCTCCTTAGACAGCACCTTCCAAACCTGCGACCTCTACCAACTAGAAGGACAAGGGCAGCAAATACATGGGAACACCACCACCTGCAAGTTCCCGTCCAAGTCACACACCATCCTGACTTGGAACTATATCGCCGTTCCTTCACTGTCGCTGGGTCAAAATCCTGGAACTCCCTTCCTAACAGCACTGTGGGTGTACCTACACCAAATGGACTGCAGCAGTTCAAGAAGGTAGCTCACCACCCATCACCTTCTCAAGGGCAATTAGGGATGGGCAATAAGTTAGTATGCAAGTACAGCAAGTAATTAGGAAGGCAATTGGAATGTTGTTTATTGCAACGGGAATGGAATATAAAAATAGGGAAGTTTTGCTAGAGTTGTTCAGGGCTTTGGTGAGACCACATCTGGAGTACTGTGCACAGTTTTGGTCTCTTTACTTAAGAAATAAGGATATAATTGCATTAGCAGTTCAGAGAAGGTTCACTTCACAGGTTCATGGCGGCACAGTGGTTAGCACCACAGCCTCACAGCTCTAGCGACCCGGGTTCAATTCTGGGTACTGCCGGTGCGGAGTTTGCAAGTTCTCCCTGTGACCGTGTGGGTTTTCGCCGGGTACTCCGGTTTCCTCCCACAGCCGAAGAATTGCAGGTTAATAGGTAAACTGGCCATTTTTAATTGCCCCTAGTATAGGTAGGTGGTAGGGGAATGGAGGGAAGGTGGGGATGTGGTAGGAATATGGGATTAATGTAGGATTAGTATAAATGGGTGGTTGATGGTCGGCACAGACCTGGTGGGCCGAAGGGCCTGTTTCAGTGCTGTATCTCTAAATAAATAAAATAAATAAATGCTGGCCTGGCCTGCATCGCCCACATCCCATGAATGAATAAAAAAAAATTTTTTATCCACATTATACTGTACCTGCCACTCACTTAACATGTCCAAGTCACCCTGAAGCCTCTCTGCATCCTCCTCACAACTCACCCTCCCACCCAGTTTTGTGTCATCTGCAAATTTGGAGATATTACATTTAGTTCCCTCATCTAAATCATTAATGTATATTGTGAATAACTGGGGTCCTAGCACCGATCCCTGCGGTACCCCACTGGTCACTGCCTGCCATTTGGAAAAAGACCCATTTATCCCTACTCTTTGGTTGGCAGACAGGAAACAATTTTCTATCCATCACAATACACTACCCCCAATCCCACACGCTTTAATTTTACATGCAAATCTCTTGTGGGACTTGTCGAAAGCCTTCTGAAAGTCCAAATAAGCCACATTCACTGGCTCCCCCTCATCAACTCTACTAGTTGCATCCTTAAAAAATTCCAGTAGATTTGTCAAGCATGATTTCCCTTTCGTAAATCCATGCTGACTCTGTCCGATTCTACCACTGTTCTCCAAGTGCTCTGCTATGAAATCTTTGATAATGGACTCTGGAATTTTCCCCCATTACCAACGTCAGGCTGACTGGTCTATAATTCCCTGCTTTCTCTCTACCTCCCTTTTTAAATAGTGGGGTTACATTAGCTACCCTCCAATCTGTAGGAATTTTCCAAGATTCTATAGACTCTGGAACGATGACCACCAATGCATCCACTATTTCTAGGGCCATTTCTGCAAGTACACTGGGATGCATATCATCAGGCCCTGGGGATTTATCGGCCTTCAATCCCATCAATTTCCCCAACGCCATTTCTCTACTAATACTGATTTCTTTCAGTTCCTCTCTCTCACTAAGCCCAGTGTTCCCCAACATTTCTGGTATGATATTGGTGTCCTCCTTTGTGAAGGCAGAACCAAAGTATGCATTTAGTTGGTCAGCCATTTCTTTATGCCCCATAATAAATTCCCCTGTTTCTGACTGTAAGGGACCTACATTTGTCTTCACCAATCTTTTTCTCTTCACATACCTATAGAAACTTTTACAGTCAGTTTTTATGTTCCCCGCAAGCTTGCTCTCGTACTCTATTTTCCCCTTCTTAATCAATCCCTTGGTCCTCCTTTGCTGAATTCTAAACTGATCCCAATCCTCAAGTCTGTTTTTTCTGGCAAATTTATATGCCTCTTCCTTGGATCAAATGCCATCTCTAATTTCCCTTGTAAGCCATGGTTTGGCTACTTTTCCCATTTTACTTTTGCGCCAGACAAACAATTGTTGCAGTTCATCCATGCGCTCTAAATGTTTGCTATTGCCTATCCACCGTCATCCCTTTAAGTAATGTTTCCCAATCCGTCATGGCCAACTCGCGCCTCATACCTCCGTAGTTTCCTTTACTAAGATTCAGGACCCTGGTCTCAGAATCAACAACGCCACTCTCCATCTTGATGAAGAACTCTATCATATTATGGTCGCTCGTCCCAAAGGGGTCTCGCACCACTAGATTGTCAATTATTCCTCTCTCATTACACAATACTCAGTCTAGGATGGTCTGTTCTCTAGTTGGTTCCTCAACGCATTAGTCCAGAAAACCATCCTGTATACACTCCAAGAATTCCTCCTCTACGGTATTGTGACTAATTTGATTTGCCCAATCTACATGCAGATTAAGGTCACCCATAATTACAGATGTTCTTTTGTCACATGCATCTCTAATTTTCTGTTTAATGCCATTCCCAACATCACCACTACAGTTTGGGGGTCTATATACAACACCCACTAATGTTTTTTGCCCCTTAGTGTTTCTCACCTCTACCCATACAGATTCCACATCGTCAGAGCCAATATCTTTCCTCACTATTGCGTTAATTTCCTCTTCCTTCACTTGCTTAAAACCCAACACTTTTCTTACCTCTGCCAGTTCTGAGGAAAGGTCACTGATCTGAAACATTAACTCTGCTTCTCTCTCCACAGATGCTGCCTGACCTGCTGAGTATTTCCAGCACTTTCTGTTTTTATTTCAGATTTCCAGCATCTGCAGTATTTTGCTTTTACTCCAATGCACGCTAATCACTTAAACGTTCATAATTGCTAAATATTTACTTGTTCAATCAACACTGCAGTGTTTGAGATTGGTTGACCTCTGTGCTTGCAGTTCTTCAAGACAGTACAGAAGGACAGGGTTATCATTTCCCTGTCAGTTACAGTTCAAGGACTTCAAAACATGGAATATGTTACATTCATTTTCTCCCTTTTAGACATTATAAAACAGTTATAGTGCTATAATCACCAGGCTATTAGATTGTTACTCTTGCCTTTTACATGACAATATGGCACATATTGTGTTTACAATGCCTACACAGCTCATATCATTTAAGGAGGGAGACACCAATTATTGGTTTCTTTACTTTTTCATCCATGAAAGGGAGTTTCTTGCTGTCCTTTGCTGCCTTCCTGCTTCATTTCTTTGCCTGTTTAGGGTCCATTTCATATACCACTTCCTAAAATGGTAGAAGCCAGGCAGATAAGTTCCAACCCTTACTGCAGCCCCACGTGGTCCAGTTGGGAACAGAAACTCACTGAACAAACAATTACTGGCCTAAATCACTTTCTGCTACTCCAGAGCACATCAATCCTCTATCTCGTCTCCCCACTAGATAAAAAAAACTTAAGGTTTCCATTTCTGTTGGTCTCACTACACAAATCAAGATACAGCACAAAAATAATTATATTTTTTTTTTTTTTTAATTCTTTCATGGGATGTGGGCAAGGCCAACATTGGTTCCCCATTCCTAACTACCCTTGATAACTTATGAACATACAAACATACGAATTAGGAGGAGTAAGCCACTCGGCCCTGCAAATCTGCCCCGCCATTCAATAAATTCATAGCTGAGCTGATTACTCCACATTTCCACCTACCCCCAATAACCTTTCACCCCCTTATCAAGAATCTATCTACCGCTGCCTTAAAAATATTCAAAGACTCTGCTTCCACCGCCTTTTGAGGAAGAGAATTCCAAAGACACACAACCCTCGAAAAAATGTCTTAAATAGGTGACCTAGTTTGAGATTTACCACAAGAAGAAACATCCTTTCAACATCCACCCTGTCAAGACCCCTCAGGATCTTATATGTTTCAATCAAGTCGCCTCTTACTCTAAATTCCAGCGGATACAAGCCTAGCCTGTCCAAACTTTCCTCATAAGACAGCCCGTCCATTCCGGGTATTAGTCTAGTAAACCTTCTCTGAACTGCTTCTAATGCACTCACATCCTTCCTTAAATAAGATCAATACTGTACACAGTACTCCAGATGTGGTCTCACCAATGCCCTGTATAGCTGAAGCATAACCTCCCTACTTCTGTATTCAATCCCCCTCGTGATAAACATTCTATTAGCTTTCCTAATTACACGCTGTACCTGCACACTAACTTTTTGCAATTCATGCACTAGGACACCCAGATCCCTCTGCATCGGAGCTCTGCAATCTCTCACCATTTAGATAATGTGCTTCTTTTTTATTCTTCCTGCCAAAGTGGACAATTTCACACTTTCCTACATTATACTCCATTTGCCAAGTCTTTGCCCACTCACTTAACCTATCTATATCCCTTTGTAGCCTCCTTGTGTCCTCTTCACAAGTTATTTTCCTTCCGCACTTGGAGAAAAGTGGTAGAATCGGACAGAGTCAGCATGGATTTACGAAAGTTGCTTGACAAATCTACTAGAATTCTTCGAGGATATAACTAGTAGAGTTGATGAGGGGAAGCCAGTGAATGCGATTTATTTGGACTTTCAGAAGGTTTTTGACAAAGTCCCACATAAGAGGTTAGAGTGCAAAATTAAAGCACATGGGATTGGGGGGTAGTGTTTTGCGATAGATAGAAAATTGGTTGGCAGACAGGAAACAGAGAGCAGGAATAAACGGGTCTTTTTCCGAATGGCAGGCAGTGACTAGTGGGGTACCGCAAAGATTGGTGCTAGGATCCCAGCTATTCACAATATATATTAATGATTTAGATGAGGGAACTAAATGTAATATCTCCAAATTTGCAGATGACACAAAACTGGGTGGGAGGGTGAGTTGTGAGGAGGATGCAGAGAGGCTTCAGGGTGATTTGGACAAGTTGAGCAAGTGGACAAATGTACGGCAGATGCAGTCTACTGTGGATAAATGTGAAGTTATCCAATTTGGTAGCAAATACAGGGAGGCAGATTATCTAAATGGCTATAAACAGAGGGGAACGTGCAACGAGACCTGGGTGTTCATACACCAGTTGCTGAAGGTAAGCATGCAAGTGCAACAGGCGGTAAAAAAGGCAAATGATATGTTGGCCTTCATAGAGAGAGGATTTGAGTACAGGAGCAGGGATGTCTTGCTGCAATTATACAGGGCCTTCGGTGAGGCCACACCTGGAATATTGTGTGCAGTTTTGGTCTCCTTATCTGAGGAAGGATTTTCTTGCTATAGAGAGTGCAGCGAAGGTTTACCAGACTGATTCCTGGGATGACTGGACTGACTTAGGAGGAGAGATTGAGTCGGTTAGGATTATATTCGCTGGAGTTCAGAAGAGTGAGGGGGGGGGGGGGGGGGGGGGGAATCTCATAGAAACCTATAAAATTCTAATAGGATTTGACAGGGTAGATGCAGGAAGGATGTTCCCGATGGTGGGGGGAGTCCAGAACCAGGGGTCATAGTCGAAGGATACGGGGTAAACCTTTCAGGACTGAGATGGAGAAATTTCTTCACCCAGAGAGTGGTGAGCCTGTGGAATTCACTACCACAGAAAGCAGTTGAGGCCAAAACATTGTATGTTTTCAAGAAGGAGTTAGATATAGCTCTTGGGGCGAAAGGGATCAAAGGATATTGGGGGGGGGGGGGGGGGGGGGGGAAAGCCAGTACAGGTTACAGAGTTGGATGATCAGTCATGATCATAATGAATGGTGGAGCAGGCTCAAAGGGCCGAATGGCCTGCTCCTAGTTTCTATCTTTCTTTGTGTCATCAGCAAGTTTAGCAACCATACCTCCAGTCCCTTCATCCAAGTCATTTATATAAATTGTAAAAGGTTGAGGCCCCAGTGCAGAACTTGCAAGGCCATTTCAGAGGACAGTCAATAGTCAACCACATTGCTGTGGGTCTGGAGTCACATGTAGGTCAGACCAGGCAATGACAGCAAATGTCCTTCCCTAAAAGGACATTAGTGAACCAGATTTTTTTTTTTTTTTAAATGACAATCAATGATGGTTTCATTGCACCATTATGGAGACTCGCTTTCAATTTTTGTTTGTGGGATTATGGGCATACTAATAAGGCCAGCATTTATTGCCAATCCCAAATTGCTCGAGAAGGTGGTGATGAGCTGCCTTCTTGAACTGCTGCAGTCCATGTGGGGTAGATACACCCACAATGCTGTTAGGAAGGGAGTTCCAGGATTTTGACCCAGCGACCGTGAAGGAATGGCGATATACTTCCAAGTTAGGATGGTGTGCAGCTTGAAGAAAAACTTGCAGGTGGTGGTGTTCCCATGCAACTGCTGCCCTTGTCCTTCTAGGAAGTGGAGGTAGCGGGTTTGGAAGGTGCTGTCAAAGAAGCCTTGGTGTGTTGCTGCAGTGCATCTTGTAGATGGTACACACTGCTGCCACTGTGCATCAGTGGTGAAGGGAGTGAATGTTTGTAGATGGGGTGCCAATCAAGCAGGCTGCTTTGTCCTGGATGGTGTCGAGCTTCTTGAGTGTTGTTGGAGCTGCACCCATCCAGGCAAGTGGAGAGTATTCCATCACACTCCTGACTTGTGCCTTGTAGATGGTGTATAGGCTTTGGGGAGTAAGGAGGCGAGTTACTTGCCACAGGATTCCCAGCAGCTTCTGACCTGCTCTTGTAGCCATGGTATTTATATGGCTACTCCAGTTCAGTTTCTGATCAATGGCAATCCTCAGGATGTTGATAGTGGGGGATTCAGTGATTGTCATGCCATTGAATGTCAAGGGAAAATGGTTAGATTCTCTCTTGTTGGAGATGGTCCCTGAAGGTTGCTACCCAGGTTAATAGGGCTGTTAAGAAGGCATATGGTGTGTTAGCTTTTATTAGTAGGGGGATCGAGTTTCGGAGCCACGAGGTCATGTTGCAGCTCTACAAAACTCTGGTGAGACCGCACCTGGAGTATTGCGTGCAGTTCTGGTCACCGCATTATAGGAAGGATGTGGAAGCTTTGGAAAGGCTGCAGAGGAGATTTACTAGGATGTTGCCTGGTCTGGAGGGAAGGTCTTACGAGGAAAGGCTGAGGGACTTGAGGTTGTTTTCGTTGGAGAGAAGGAGGAGGAGAGGTGACTTAATAGAGACATATAAGATAATCAGAGGGTTAGATAGGGTGGATAGTGAGAGTCTTTTTCCTCGGATGGTGATGGCAAACACGAGGGGACATAGCTTTAAGTTGAGGGGTGATAGATATAGGACAGATGTCAGAGGTAGTTTCTTTACTCAGAGGGGCGTGGAACACCCTGCCTGCAGCAGTAGTAGACTCGCCAACTTTAAGGGCATTTAAGTGGTCATTGGATAGACATATGGATGAAAATGGAATAGTGTAGGTCAGATGGTTTCACAGGTCGACGCAACATCGAGGGCCGAAGGGCCTGTACTGCGCTGTAATGTTCCAATTCAAATGGTCATTGCCTAGCACTTATGTGGCACAAATGTTACTTGCCACTTATCAGCCCAAACCTGGATATTGTCCAGGTCTTGCTGCATTTCTACACAGACTGCTTCAGTATCTGAGGAGTTGTGAATGGTGCTGAACATTGCACAATCAGCAAACACCCCACTTCTGACATTATGATTGAAGGAAGGTCATTGATGAAACAGCTGAAGTTGGTTTATTGATTAATTGAACTTTAATTCCACCAGATGACAAGGTGCGATTTGAACCAATGTCCCCTGGGCTTTAGCCTGTGCCTCTGGATTACTAGTAGTGACATTACTACTAGAAAAGATCGGATGTCCACCAAAGCTACTAAGTATCATCACCTCATTCCATGACAATATGAAAGGCACAATTCAACATGGTGGCTCCTCATCAGAGCCCTTTCCTATCCTGAGTGGTGTGAAACAGGGCTGTGTTCTCGCACCCACACTTTTTGGGATTTTCTTCTCCCTGCTGCTTTCACATGCGTTCAAATCCTCTGAAGAAGGAATTTTCCTCCACACAAGATCAGGGGGCAGGTTGTTCAACCTTGCCCGTCTAAGAGCGAAGTCCAAAGTACGGAAAGTCCTCATCAGAGAACTCCTCTTTGCTGACGATGCTGCTTTAACATCTCACACTGAAGAATGCCTGCAGAGTCTCATCGACAGGTTTGCGTCTGCCTGCAATGAATTTGGCCTAACCATCAGCCTCAAGAAAACGAACATCATGGGGCAGGATGTCAGAAATGCTCCATCCATCAATATTGGCGACCACGCTCTGGAAGTGGTTCAAGAGTTCACCTACCTAGGCTCAACTATCACCAGTAACCTGTCTCTAGATGCAGAAATCAACAAGCGCATGGGTAAGGCTTCCACTCCTATGTTCAGACTGGCCAAGAGAGTGTGGGAAAATGGCGCACTGACACGGAACACAAAAGTCCGAGTGTATCAGGCCTGTGTCCTCAGTACCTTGCTCTACGGCAGCGAGGCCTGGACAACGTATGCCAGCCAAGAGCGACGTCTCAATTCATTCCATCTTCGCTGCCTTCGGAGAATACTTGGCATCAGGTGGCAGGACTATATCTCCAACACAGAAGTCCTTGAAGCGGCCAACACCCCCAGCTTATACACACTACTGAGTCAGCGGCGCTTGAGATGGCTTGGCCATGTGAGCCGCATGGAAGATGGCAGGATCCCCAAAGACACATTGTACAGCGAGCTCGCCACTGGTATCAGACCCACCGGCCGTCCATGTCTCCGTTATAAAGACGTCTGCAAACGCGACATGAAATCGTGTGACATTGATCACAAGTCGTGGGAGTCAGTTGCCAGCATTCGCCAGAGCTGGCGGGCAGCCATAAAGACAGGGCTAAATTGTGGCGAGTCGAAGAGACTTAGTAGTTGGCAGGAAAAAAGACAGAGGCGCAAGGGGAGAGCCAACTGTGCAACAGCCCCAACAAACAAATTTCTCTGCAGCACCTGTGGAAGAGCCTGTCACTCCAGAATTGGCCTTTATAGCCACTCCAGGCGCTGCTTCACAAACCACTGACCACCTCCAGGCGCGTATCCATTGTCTCTCGAGATAAGGAGGCCCAAAAGAACTATGCCACTGTCTCCCCAGTATTGCCTCATTTTGAGTTGTGTACTGGTTCAGTCTATGAGCAATGATGGACAGATAAAAGCCCTCTTGTCCATCTAGCCTGTCCCACACAATCATGATACCAATGTACACTCTTCACCCTAGCCAAAACTACAGAAGAAGCAAATAACCAGATTAAAACCCAGACCAATCTGGCTAGAGAAAAAAAAAAATCTGGGAAATTTAATTTGGGTGCTTGGTGAAATGAACAATTCAGAATCATTTCCTCAGGGTGCAAATTCACTGCTCATTTTAAACTTGGAGAGGAGTCACCTGCTTCATCCATAGCTCGAACAATTCCACACTCTACCACCAGCCAGAAGGCCTGGGGCTACCCAACATTTGAACCTGTCCATCTAAGCTTAGGAGTTTCATCAGCAGTCACTCAGGCTATCAAGTAGCTGTATGAATGGCCACTGAAGAGCACTTCATGATCCACACAATCTGGCCATTTCAAAATAAAGTGCACATAAAGACAAGCATTCCATGGTTTCACCAAAATAAAAAGTGGGTATATAACAAGCTTTGACCAACTAGAAAAAGACCCAGCAGGACAACTACAGATTTTGACTTTCAAATCTAGGGTTGTAGCTGAGCAACTTGTATGTTGAACTTTCTAACACTGGTAGCAGGAACAATGGGAGGCAATTAATTTAGACTATTAAATATCACTCAAATATGTTTACTGTTCAACCAATAGACAAAATAAGTGTAATGAAGGAATTAAATAAAAAAGCATGAGGCGCTCAAAACAGTTTTATGGCAGACCGACAGGATGTCTAACAGTGGGACTCCCTTAATGATTTGCAAATGCTTTCTGATGAGATTCACATCCTGCTCATACATGCCTACACATAAAAAAATCTTGTACAGGCTTTAGACAAACTGGAAAAAAGGCAGATATTTCATTTCTGGAATGCTTCCAGAAAAGTGTTTGAGAAAGAATGAGCTTGATCAACCACTCCTGTGGACCACAAGTTTTTGTTTCCAAGTGCAGATCAAACTGTTCAACATACAATCTTCAAACAAAGTTGTCACAGTTTCCCTGGTCCATTACTGACTGCACATATAGTAAGCAATCCCAAACCAAAGTCACCAAGATTCAAAACTAGATACTCTTGGTTGGTACACTCATTGTCTGGTGTAATACAGACCAGGAAGATTCAAAGATCAACCCCTGGTCTGTGCTGTCAGTTGATCTCAGCCAACAAGGTGGTGGGCAAGGCAATTTCCCTCCACACACCTGGGCTCGGAAGGGAGGTGGGGGAACCCAACCAGCATTCCCTCACATTCTAATCTAATGACCCACTGCTGGAAAGTACATGTGTAGAAATTACATGAAGAGCAGATCTGGTGCAGCTGCAGTGCCTTTGTTGTTCAGACTGTTTGCCAACACACAATTGGCATTACCAGGGTCTGCTGGCAACCATGGAACCACAGTCCAGGATAAATAAATATTGTAGGGGTGGGGAGGAAATTGCCAAGATGGGTCAGGAAGGTTATACACCAGTTTCAAAGTGAAGTCATTTAGATTGAGCAATCCTGAACATTACTTCTCTAAAGCTTGCCATTTTTCAGAACCCTCCCACCGCAACACTTGCATTCTACAGTGTCAATCCACCATGGTCAACAGAAGACATTTTGCAAGGTGAACAGGTCAGCATTCGTTCTCTTTTGCCTTATTCGGAGCATTTTTTGGAAAAGACAGACAGTCTATCCAAGAATTGGTAGATCTCCCTCAATCTTCCTTATTTTTCCTCCCCCACCCCTCAGAAAAAGCAAAAAAAGGGTAGAATTTGAACAATCTCTAAATCGGAACATTCTATACTAAATCTGGAGGGCTATGATCAGAGACACCCCAACATGTTACACAAAGCTGTATTCCACTTACCTCAAACCAACAGGGATACTGAGCCAAATTGGACTGAATCACTATATCTGGGGATTTGCTTACTGTACAAACAACAGAAGTCAGTCTGTAAAGTAAAGCTCCAGCACTTACACACTGATCATGTCCCCAAGTCCAGGTTCCTGCCAGTTATATAGTCAGACATAAGCACTCAAATCACACCCTTCCAAAACTTAATATACCTTCTCTATTCTCCTTTTCCTTCCTCCCAGTTTGTGCTCTTGAAGGAGCAACACTTGCTGGGATACAGTGCCATAGGTGCTTGCCTAGATAGTAAATATTGGAAAGTTCTTTAATCAGAAGCAAATCACAAGCCCAATCCTGCCTTCACTAAACATGCAGAGTTCACTGAATAGCAACCAGA
This sequence comes from Heterodontus francisci, assembly GCF_036365525.1. Classification (NCBI taxonomy): domain Eukaryota; kingdom Metazoa; phylum Chordata; class Chondrichthyes; order Heterodontiformes; family Heterodontidae; genus Heterodontus; species Heterodontus francisci. Next base: position 3,172,464 of record NC_090421.1, read on the forward strand.
ATTGGGTAACCCAAATTGACCATTTTTCTCATTTTCTTCTCCCCAGCTTGGGGACAATAAAGCCAATCATAGTGCCCACCACAGCCAATGGTAACTTTGCACAAACCAGGGATCAAACCTACAGCCTTCCATTGTGCATGGCTCAGTACCAAAGTAGGCTTCCCCATTGAGCCAACAAGGGAGTAGTTGAATATGATAATAATATTTGTATTTGAGCTAGTCAGTAAATAATACCAGGAGGGTAAAAGAAACAAGTCATTATTGTGGTACACTGCAGCTTTAGAGAGCTTACAGAACATTCTAACATTCAAATAGGGGCCCCAGGAGAACAGCACTCAAATAGAAACCAAAGACCTCCACATGCCAGTCTCATTGTCACTCGGAAATCAAGGCCAGTTGGAGACTGCACATATTGAAGTAAGTGGAGACCAGATGGTAGAAAAGATACCACAGACCTGTCAGAATTCTCTCACATTCAATGTATAGGTGCTTTGAGGAAGGTACTGACGTACCACCTACGAACACCCTGTGCTACAGACCAGTAAGACAATGTTTACCTACAATCAGTGAGTTCTTGACTTTAGTCAGAGATTAGAGGTCACATCACTACAGACCATCCACCTGCACCAACTAGTAGTTAGTCAGTGGACGTAAACTTTGGGAGTAGGTTACCCACGCAGAAAAAGTGGATGGCTCAAACAATTTTTTTTAAAGAATGATTTCAAGACAGGTGTTCTAAAATATTATTTATCCTAATTGTTCTGTTCATTATTTCAATAAAAGTTGACATTGGAACACAATTGCCTGAACTGTTGCCCTGTTGGACAAGTATTTACCAAGAACACATTTGGCTGCAAAGTGTTCGAATGAATGCTGCTTCAAGAATCACAGGACTTACTGGACACACTTCCTCCTCAAGTCCTCCCACTCCTCACCGACAGATCCCTTTAATGACTGACAGCGCAAGGGGACGAACGGGTAGCGCGAATTCAACGCGCGGCTGACAACCGAAGAACCACAACAAGCCAATCAACGTCCCCTAACCCCCCCCCCCCCCCCTAGGGGGCGGAACCTTAGAACTGATCGAGCAACGTACGATTGACCACAGCGCCCCTGTCAGTCACGGCGCCATCTCCCTTCCCCCATTTCCACCCCTCCTTCTCTTACCTCTCGAACGCCAGGCGGACGAGGAAGATGCCAAACGCCAGCGGGAAAGCGAAGAGTAGGTCGCCGGCTTGCGGGTACTCGGCACCGTCTGTGTTCTTCAGGTCGGCCCAAGTGACGTTATGAGGGAGCCAGAACCTCTCGTTCCAGAACCAGGCTGAGAAGCCGGCCATGTTTGTGGATGAAGCAAATTCAGCCTCCTCCTCCTCTTCTTTCTCGCACTCTGTTTCTCTCAAGCGGGGCGGCGCCGAACTGCCTAATAACCACCGGCTGACGTCACCGACAAGGGGCCCTGCCCTGCCCTTTTTACATAACGTCATCCAAAGTGAAAAGTGTCTAGTCGAACTGTGAATGAAGCAGGCTGCATCACGATGCAATATATATTCTCATAAGGTGTTATTGAGGCACCGCTACCATTTCCGGTAATATTTTAAACCAATAAACCATCGAGAGACGAAGTGTTGTTAATGCTGCCTGGCAATTGTGCCCCTGTTGAATACATTATTCAAGCATGCACATCCAATAACTGATCCAAAAACATGAACTTGATTTTCCTTTAACATCACAAGCTACATTGCGCAATATATTCAAAAGTACAGCTGATCTGTGGACTGGAAAGATATGCTGGAAGTTTCTCTGAAGTGATTTTTGAAATGGGTAGCTGCGAAATTGCACTCAGAAAAACGTGACGTTTTTTTTCTGCCAGAGCCCGTAATCTTCTAATTCAGAGACAAAAACCACATACCAAATTAAACAGTACAGCATTGACAACTCATGACAGCTTTGTGTCTATAAAATACTGTATGTGGTATCTGTGACTTACAGGTCTTGCACACTTGTGTAAGAACTTCCACAATGCACCACACAGGAGATCAGCTAATTCAAAGTATTATCTCTAACCTTGCTTTCCTCTTCAAAGTCCTTGAATGTGTTGTCGCCTCCCAAATCGGTACCCATCTTTCCTGCAACTCCATCTTGAACTCGTGCACAGTGGCGCAGTGGTTAGCACCGCAGCCTCACAGCTCCAGCGACCCGAGTTCAATTCTGGGTACTGCCTGTGTGGAGTTTGCAAGTTCTCCCTGTGTCTGCGTGGGTTTCCTCCGGGTGCTCCGGTTTCCTCCCACATGCCAAAGACTTACAGGTTGATAGGTTAATTGGCCATTATAAATTGCCCCTAGTATAGATAGGTGGTAGGGAAATATAGGGACAGGTGGGGATGTGGTAGGAATATGGGATTAGTATAGGATTAGTATAAATGGGTGGTTGATGGTCGGCACAGACTCGGTGGGCCGAAGGGCCTGTTTCAGCGCTGTATCTCTAAACTAAACTTCCACCGATCATGTTTCCACCCTGCCACAGCACCGAAACGGCCCTAATCAAAGTTACAAATTACATACTCTGTGACTGTGCTCGTGGTAAACTATCCCTTCTCATCCTTCACAACCTGTCTGCAGCCTTTGACACAGTTGACCACACTATCTTCCTCCAATGCTTCTCTTCTATCATCCAGTTGAGTGGGATTGCTTTCATCTGGTTTTCACTCTCACATCCAGTCGTAGCCAGAGAATCACTTGCAATGGCATCTGTTCTCATCCTGCACCATTACCTCTGGTGTCCCCTAAGGATCTATCCTTGGCCTTATCCCATTTCTACATGCTGACCATTGGCAACATCATTCGACGACTCAACGTCAGATTCCAGATGTATGCTGATGACACCCAGCTCTTCCATTCCACTATCTCTTTTGACCCCTTCACTGCCTCCATGTTGTCAGCTTGTCTGTCATCCAATCCTAGATCAGCCACAATTTCCTCCAGTTAAGTATTGGGAAGACTGATACCACTGTCTTTAGCTCTTGCCAAAACTCCATTCCTTAACCACCAATTCCATTCCCCTCCTTGGCTACTGTCTCAGGCTGAACCAGACTGTTCCCAACTTGGCACCCTATTTGACCCCGAGCTGAGCTTTCGACCCCATATTCTCTCCATCAGAAAGAATAATAATAATGATCTGATTGGGCATAGTCAACATGGATTTATGAATGGGAAATCATGTTTGACGAACCTGTCGGAGTTTTTTGAGGATGTTACGAACAGAATTGATAAAGGGGAATCAGTGGGTATGGTATACTTAGATTTTCAGAAGGCTTTTGATAAAGTCCCCCACAGGAGATTGGTTAGAAAAATTAAAGCACATGGGATAGGAGGTGTTATACTGGCTTGGATTAAGGATTGGTTAACAGGCAGAAAGCAGAGAGTAGGAATAAACGGGTCAGCAGGCTGTGACTAGTGGGGTACCACAGGGATCAGTGCTTGGGCCTCAGCGGTTCACAATATATATCAATGATTTGGATGTGGGGACCAAATGTAATATTTCGAAGTTCGCGGATGACACAAAACTAAGTGGGAATGTGTGTTGTGAGGAAGATGCCAAGTGGCTTCAAGGGAATTTGGACAGACTTAGTGAGTGGGCAAGAACGTGGCACATGGAATATAATGTGGAAAAATGTGAGGTTATCCACTTTGGTAGGAGGAATAGATGTGCAGAGTATTTCTTAAATAGTAAGAGATTAGAAAGTGTTGATGTACAAAGGGACCTGGGTGTCCTTGTCACTAAGTCACTGAAAGCTAACATGCAGATGCAGCAAGCAATTAGGAAGGATAATGGTATGTTAGCCTTTATCGCAAGAGGATTTGAGTGCAGGAGTAGCAAAGTCTTGCTTCAATTGTATAGAACCTTGGTTAGACCGCACCTGGAGTACTGTGTGCAGTTTTGGTCCCCTTACCTTAGGAAGGATATTATTGCCATAGAGGGAGTGCAACGAAGGTTCACCAGACTTATTCCCGGGATGGCAGGACTGTACTATGAAGAGAGTTTGGCGAAACTGGGCCTATATTCTCTAGAGTTTCGAAGAATGAGAGGTGATCTCATTGAAACCTACAAAATACTTAAAGGGATAGACAGGGTAAATGCAGCTAAGATGTTTCCCCTGGTTGGGGAGTCTAGAACCAGGGGATACAATTTCAAAATAAGGGGGAAGCCACTTAGGACAGAGATAAGGAGAAATTTCTTTACTCAGAGGGTTGTGAATCTTTGGAATTCTCTACCCCAGAGGGCTGTGGAAGCTCAGTCATTGTGTATGTTTAAAGCAGAGATTGACAGATTTCTAAATATAAATGACATAAGGGAATATGTGGATAGTGTGGGGAAAAGGCATTGAAGTGGATGATCAGCCATGATCATATTGAATGGCGGGGCAGGCTTGATGGGCTGAATGGCCTACTCCTGCTCCAATGTTCCTAAGACCACCTACTTCCAGCTACTTAACATCGCCCATTTTCCCCCTGTCTCAACCTATCTACTCTTAAAATCCTTGGACCTGGTTTTGTTACCTCCAGACTTAGCCATTCCAATGTTCTTTTCTATCTACAGCTGACTAGCTTAGACAATGTCTTCTGAATGAACCTTGTTCATATTTGGTTTTCACTAAGTCTCAAACAGAAGGGTAATGTGAACAGGGACAAGAAGTTAATTTCACATAATGTGGGGAAGTTGTGAAGTAAATCTACTTCATAATATGCTTTATTTGGGGTCGCTGCAAACATGGCAAGCCCATGTTTCCTGTGAACTGAAAATTGAAGTTGTGTGCAAAATATGTGGGAAAATGTTGCTCTAAGATGAACAATGAGCCCTTCTACCACTCAGGCAGGCAGGCACCAGAAATATTGCCTGTCCCCACCTTGTGCTCAATTCTTTCTGAACTGATGGAAAACACCATGCTGACAGACCATGAAGTTCAGGCTAAAACAGTTCATTATTATTTATTAAACCTGGGTAAAATTATACAGAATTGAAAATAAATCCGACTAAAAGAACAGTGCTTAATTCTCCCTGTTTTGCTTGAACCCCGAGTGGTTTCTGAGTGTTTTTTTACATAATCATCAACATAACGCTCACAGTGTCTTGCATCAGCACAGCGATCTGTACATGTGACGGAACTGTGTGAATTGAACTAATGAAATATTACCATATTTATCCCCAGATGGAGGCGGCTTTTGGCTACAAAACTGTCGATCAAGATAGATTTGAAAGATACAAGGGCAGTCTCTACTTTACCTAACTAAAGCAATTCATATATCTTCAGGACAAAGCAAGACTGAAAACCAAGCTAGCAGGGCTTCCTGGTAGGACTGCTATTATAAATAATGTCTCAGTCTCCCAGTGATCCATATCAACTAATTCTATCCTGTGGGTGAGCTTTGTGTCTTCTACCAATTGTTCTAAGATTCCATGTATATCTGTTGGAAACGACAGCTTAACCATTTTCCAATATATTATCTGTAATTTGATTAGCTATCATTGAAAGGGCTACTGAAACAATCACAGTCATAGGAACAGATTCCCATTCAATTAAACAGTGTAATGACTTCAGATAGAACTACATATTCCAGTCAAAACTATGTATTGACACACACACACACACACAGAGCAGTAGTAAACCCCTTTTAGTTGGTAGCTTACAGAAAACAATTTAACTTTACCCAGACTATTCATAAGAAATGCCATGGGAGATCTATCAATACCATTAAAGAAAGATGGTAGGGCAAAAGTATGTCTGGCTCCACTGATTATACCCCATTTATTTTATTTAGAGATACAGCACTGAAACAGGCCCTTCGGCCCACCGTGTCTGTGCCAACCAACAACCACCCATTTATACTAACCCTACAGTAATCTCATATTCCCTACCACCTACCTACACTAGGGGCAATTTACAATGGCCAATTTACCTATCACCTGCAAGTCTTTGGCGGTGGGAGAAAACTAGAGCACCCGGCGAAAACCCACATGGTCACAGGGAGAACTTGCAAACTCCGCACAAGCAGTACCCAGAATTGAACCCGGGTCCCTGGAGCTGTGAGGCTGTGGTGCTAACCACTGCGCCATCTTTTACATTTACATTACTGTTCCCTGTGTTCCTGTTTTTACTGAGGCGTAGATTCACAGAACATAGCAACACTGAAACAATGACAATTCTATGAGCATTGGCACCCTTCCAGCACAGCACCTAAATGCCCACTTTTCATGCGTGAACCTAGACTACAAATGATGGGAAGGCTCCACAATCAAACCGATCATGTCCTTTTTGACTGATGTCCAGACCTCTGTCCTGCATGAGATTATAAAATGTCTGAATGAAACCATTTAACTTTCATTTTTAGTCAGCCAAGTACTGCAAATTTGAAATGGATAAAGAGAGCTGGGGAGAAAACCTGAATTGTAATGGTTCATATACTTACATTTTCAAGGAGGGGAGTTACTAAAAAGCAATCAAGAGCAGGATCCCTAACCTTTTTTTCACTCTTCCTAGCCCAGGGACTGTGAAGCAAATTGCTGCACTGATATACCTCCCTAGCTGATTTGTTTTTCTTCATTCATGGGATGTGGGTGTCACTGGCCAGGCCAGCATTTATTGCCCAAGCCTAATTGCCCTTGAGAAGGTGGTGATGAGCTGCCTTCTTGAACCGCTGCAGTCCTTTCAGCTAGCTCAGCACAGAATGGGAATCGAACATTGGATCTTCCTGATCAGAATGGCTGAGTCCTGCATACTTGTTGTGCTTATCAATGGAGCCATTGGAGAGCTGAAGACTATTTATCTTCTTGTGAAAAATAGCTGGTGTCATGTTTGCCTCCTATGCTAGTTAATTATCTCAGTCGAGCAGATTATGATTTTTTTTTAGATTTAGAGATACAGCACTGAAACAGGCCCTTTGGCCCACCGCGTCTGCGCCGACCGTTAACCACCCATTTATGCTAATCCTACACTAATCCCATATTCCTACCACATCCTCACTTGTCCCTATATTCCCCTACCACCTACCTATACTAGGGGCAATTTATAATGGCCAACTTACCTATCAACCTGCAAGTCTTTTGGCTGTGGGAGGAAACCGGAGCACCCGGAGGAAAACCACGCAGACACAGGGAGAGCTTGCAAACTCCACACAGGCAGTACCCAGTATTGAACCCGGGTCGCTGGAGCTGTGAGGCTGCGGTGCTAACCACTGCGCCACTGTGCAGAGGTCCAGCTGTGTAATGGGCGTTTGACAACAGAGGTACAAAACTACAGGAACATAATCTGCACATTATGACACCAGCAATTTCAATTCACAGAGATGGAACATTCAGAAAATGCAGAAGCATTAAGCACTTTGTATACCATAAATAGTGTTACGACCGAGGCGGGAGGAGTGCACTGTTTATTCTAATTCCACTTCTGCACAGGTCACAACATATATTTAAATTTTTTCCTACTTACCGATACAGTCAATCATAGACTCTATTTTTATCCCAGAATAAAATACACCAACCAGGTTTCTTTAATAAACAACAAAATTATCAGTTTATTATGAAACAAGTCTTAACCAGTAATGAAGCAAAGCATAAACACACAGATCTAAATATAAAAGTTCCCTTTTTATGTTAGACACACACACACACACACACACACACACACCGGTTAACCGGAAAAATAAAGGGATTTTTGTTTTTAGAGCTCTATTACAGACAAAAAACATTTGGGCTGAATACTTGCTCATTCTTGAAGAAACAGCAGATGAAATATGCTGTATTTCAAAATTGGCATACAGTCTGGCCTCCGAGTACACGTAGACACGTCATTGGGATCTTATAGAACAGTTCTTTTCAGGTGATGTTGAGAATTAATTTAGCAGGCTTTTCTTCAAAGACAGGAGACGGGCTGAGTTGGCACAGTGGACTTCTCAGGGTCTTTTAGAGAGATGCTGGAAAGCTGAGCTGGGTTGTGGTCTTCTTTCTTGGGAATGCTCTTCTCTCCATGGAAGTTATCTCCCTTTAAATACAGTTCAACCGCACGCAAAACAATTCAAAAGCGAAACTGACAACAGGAGGTCAACCTTTTGACCTCCATCAATCTTAACCTGTCACTTCTTTGTAAACAACTTCTCCAGGTGTCCAAAGTTCTCTTTTGTTTATTGAACTGGAAGTCAGGTGGTTTTCCGGAAAGGCTTGTTGTTGTTGCTGGAAGTCAAGTGGTTTCCCGGAAAGGCTTGTTTTCCTCACAAGACCTCTCAATGCCCCTTTTAAAAAACATCTCCAGGGACTGTTTTTCAAAGTCAAGTGGCCTTGACATGACCCCCTTTGAAAAACCCAAAGTTTAGCATTTCTTCAATCTTTCAAAAATGAATCCTCAAAAAATATATTTAACAAAACACAGAGGCACTTTTGTAACAATAGAGAGTTGGCTGCAAGTTTGAAATCGTCTTCCACACACTTCAGGAATTATGATGCTGTCATAAGTAGTCATTAGAACCCTGATCTTGTATCATAATACATTCCCTGCCAAAAAATGCCTTATCGCATCTCTTTGAAACATCTTAAATCACTTCTTGCAAAATGGGGTTGGATTACACTGCTTTCACCTGCCGTTAATAAGGCAGTAATGGCCTCAAGATGGGGTCAGTAGCCATGCCACCTTGTTTTTTTTAAATTCATTCATGGAATGTAGGCGTCACTGGCCAGGCCAGCATTTATTGCCCATCTCTAATTGCCCTTGAGAAGGTGGTGGTGAGCTACCTTCTTGAACCGCTGCTGTCCATGTGGGGTAGGTACACCCACAGTGCTGTTAGGAAGGGAGTTCCAGGATTTTGACCCAGCGACAGTGAAGGAACGGCGTTATAGTTCCAAGTCAGGATGGTGTGTGACTAGAAGGGGAACTTGCAGGTGGTGGTGTTCCCATGTATTTGCTGCCCTTGTCCTTCTAGTTGGTAGAAGTCGCGGGTTTGGAAGGTGCTGTCTAAGGAGCCTTGGTGCATTGCTGCAGTGCATCTTGTAGATGGTACACACTGCTGCCACTGTGCGTCGGTGGTGGAGGGAGTGAATGTTTGTAGATGGGGTGCCAATCAAGCGGGCTGCTTTGTCCTGGATGGTGTCGAGCATCTTGAGTGTTGTTGGAGCTGCACCCATCCAGGCAAGTGGAGAGTATTCCATCACACTCCTGACTTGTGCCTTGTAGATGGAGGACAGGCTTTGGGGAGTCAGGAGATGAGTTACGCGCCTCAGGATTCCTAGCCTCTGACCTGCTCTTGTAGCCCTGGTATTTATATGGCTACTCCAGTTCAGTTTCTGGTCAATGGTAGCCCCTAGGATGTTGATAGTGGGGGATTCAGCAATGGTAATGTCGTTGAATGTCAAGGGGAGATGGTTAGATTCTCTCTTGTTGGAGATGGTCATTGCCTGGCACTTGTGTGGTGCAAATGTTACTTGCCACTTATCAGCCCAAGCCTGGATATTGTCCAGGTTTTGATGCATTTCTACATGGACTGCTTCAGTATCTGAGGAGTCACGAATGGTGCTGAACATTATGCAATCATCAGAGAACATCCCCACTTCTGACCTTATGATTGAAGGAAGGTCATTGATGAAGCAGCTGAAGATGGTTGGGCCTAGGACACTACCCTGAGGAACTCCTGCAGTGATGTCCTGGAGCTCAGATGATTGACCTCCAACAACCACAACCATCTTCCTTTGTGCTAGGTATGACTCCAACCAGCGGAGGGTTTCCCCCCTGATTCCCATTGACCTCAGTTTTGCTCGGGCTCCTTGATGCCATACTCGGTCAAATGCTGCCTTGATGTCAAGGGCAGTCACTCTCACCTCACCTCTGGAGAGTTAACACTGGAGATTTGGAACTATATCGCCGTTCCTTCACTGTCGCTGCGTCAAAATCCTGGAACTCCCTTCCTAACAGCACTGTGGGTATACCTACCCCAAATGAACTGCAGCGATTCAAGAAGGCAGCTCACCACCACCTTCTCAAGGGCAATAAATGCTGGCCTGGCCAGCGTCGCCCACATCCCATGAATGAATAAAAAAAAAATGCAGCCAGCTCTATTTTGAAAGGGACCTGCTGCCGGGCGTCCAAAGTGCCCACCAGTTTCAGGCCGTAAGCCGCTTTTACTGTGGAAATTGGGGCCCCATGACATAAATAGGATCCTGACTGTCATTTTTGGTCGGAACTGATCAGAGTCTAACCATAATGCAACGAGTTTCATGAGCGGTGGAGCTGGAGGCCCGCCAAAGTTGTGTTGAATTATTTTTGCAGTCCTCTTGTGCGTTCCTCTGAGGAAATAATTTGGCCGCTGCTGCCCCAAGACCACCACTCTCTAATTTGTGACCCCTAACCCCCTCCCCCCCTTACCTTCTGATGTCACCCCTGTGCCTTGTCTCAATCTGGTGATCTTCTTCAGGGCTCCTGTTTGGTAGCCTGCAGCTTGCCAGCCAAACTTAAATGAGGCTAGAGCCTCAAAACAACTGGGGCCTCTTCACCACTGGATTGGGCAGTCAACCAGTATTCTCTGCCAATAAGATCGCACAAAGATCAAAATTACATTTGAAGTACAATGACTATTGTTATGTAGGCATACATCACAGCTATTTCAGTGCACAGCAAGATCTCTCAAATAGCAATGACTGAATATTTTTTTTCGTGGTAATTGTTGATGGGAGGAATGTTAGCCAGAATACTAGTGGAACACTGCTCATTATCAAATAGTTCCCACAGGATCCTTAAAGTTCACTTGAATCATCAAAGCTGACAGACAGGGTCTCCGTTTAACATCTCATCCAAAGGACAACACCTCCAACAGTGCAATGCTCTTTCAATACTGAGGAAAGTCAGCCTATATTATGTACTCAAGTCTCTGGCATGGGATTTGAGCCCACAATGTTCTGACTCAGAGACAAGAGTGCTACCCATGAGCCAATCTGACATTATATGTTGATGAATAATTATGAATTAATAGTTGGCCAGCAAGTTGTTTTCCCGGGTTTCCCTCTTCCCTTCACCAAATTGAGGTTTGCTGTTGAAGTACAGATCAAACAACTGGGAATGCAAATCCAAGAAGCTTTGTGTTGAAAAACCCTCCCCTATGTGATAATCATGTGACAGGGAGGGCCTGTAATTCCAGGCATAATGTTCAAAAATATTCTAAAAAGGATGACAGCCATTTGTTGCAGAGCATTAATAGAGTGAACAGTTTTCAGCCATGCCACAAATGTCAAATGCACAGCTTGACCAATTTATTGATGTTATTGAAAATCCAAAGTCTGTTACTAACCTGAAATACACTCCTACATTTCTATAGTGTATTCTTTCTTTCTTTCTTTTGGGCCTCCTTATCTCGAGAGACAATGGATACGCGCCTGTATACAATATTTTAAAGAGTTACAATTTGAGGAAGCTGTATAACATGTAGTACAAAACAGTTTTTTTGTTCTTCTCTCCCAAAGGCATTGACTAATGCTGTAATGCAGTTCTTTGTACCTCACCCAAGCACCAATTCTTCATGTGTGGTCCTGGACAGTGAGGCTCAGGGAGCTATTAGGTCACAGGAAGAGCTTACAGCAGAGTCCAATTTTGTCAGCAACTAATGTCTATAAACGCAGTCTGCTAGCAGGAGATCAATGGATAACAATCAGAAAGAAACTGGCCAAATCTCCCCTCCTGAACTCAGGAGTGCTGAGGAGCAATAGTATCATACCAATTGCCACTCAAACTAATGGAACGTGGGAACTTCCTGAGGTACAGAGTTCATCCACTCAGTGGCTAAACTTACTGAGTCATCAGAGGGGGTAGTTCACAGATTGATGACAGAAAATGCAATGTCTTGGAGATGCATTAGCATCTAACTTTCTTGTTTTCACTCCTTTTCAATGATTGGAGTGAATTTCCTTTATCTGTCAATTTATCCTTCTCTCCCAAATATACATGCATTCTTTGCCAAAAATAAAATGATGGAAAACTCCTTCCCTTATATTTTGGGGAGGTACAAGTAAAATAGATTGGTATGAATATAATGAATCTGGGATTTGCGGTTTGGATTTTGACCAATATTTCTAGACATAAGATAAAATAATCATTTTCATTACTTTTCTTGTGACTCATCAGAAAGTATTGTGAGTCTTCAGGAGGTGATCATAGGTGAATTATTTTTTAAAAAGCTGAACCAAATAACAAATTCCTTGCCCCACACACATGCCACAGTCAGAGCTGTTCTGCTTTATTCTTTCTGCTTGCTATCCTGAAGGCAGTATTGCATTGATAGATCTCCGTAGTATGTAGATTGCTCTAGACCTGCAGACTTTGGCTGGTTAATCCTTTATATTATTCATTAAAAAGAAAGAAAAAATAATTTTTATTTTAATTAATTACATTAAAATATTGTTTGGTTATTAAATATAAATAGTGATTTCAAATCAAAATTTTCTTCCACATTATTTTATGAAGCCAAGAACAGAAAGTGTTTTGACATATGAAGAAGACCAGTGCCCTCTAATGGTCAGTAAGATGAATAGGTCATCAAATAGTGTAAGGCCCTACATTTGGATCAGAGATTGTTAAGGTCTCCACGTGGTAACCGAGCAACATTCAAGTCTGCCCAAGGATGGAGGAACATTGCATTGATTCCCAAACTTTGCAATCACTGTTCTGAATAGTACACACCATTTGCACGTTGAGGGACTGGAAACCCTTGTATTTATTGTATGCCATCAGATTTGATGGTGCTAAATGGGTGCTGTTTATTACACCCAGCACTTCAGGAAAAAAAAGCTTCCAGTGGTATAAAGCCATTGTTGTTTTGGCAGCTGTTTCTCTGCATTTTCAGAAGAATGGCGAAAACTGATAGCTCCCTCTTCCCCTTCCTCTGAAGGTATTGACTCCTGCTGAGATACAATTTTGTGGATTTTGGCAATACTCCAGTCTCTCGCTCAAGTGGTTATTCTTCATGTGTGTGAGCGTTAGCAGGCTATTCAATTGTGGGGAGCAGGAGGCGATTCACAGCCAAGTTCTATTGTGACCTCACATACACTTTCCAGCAGGGGTCACTGGATTGCCTGCGCATGTATATAGACATTCGATCAAACAGAGTCAGGGTGGCCTGTGATTGCACCATGTTTTTTCACTTTATTTTTTCTCTCCTGCTCTCATTAAGGTACTGACTCATGTTCAAATGTGGTTACATGGGTGCTGGGTTCACCCAGTTTCTTACTCAATTGATCGTTCCTCACTAAATTAGTATCACTTGGAACTCTCTCCAAAAAATGCATAACAATAGTTAGTGTGAGAGTACAAGCATTCCCATTAGTGTACTAGGAGATGGTCTTGTGAGGTTAGTTGGAGGCTGTGACAAAATGGTGGGATCTTCACTTTGTAGCTGGCTGTGCTATATCTGAACTGGAAATACTTGATACTGGGTGACAAAAGTTCTTATCAATCTTCATCTTAAAGAGGACACAGTTCACCAATTATAAATTGGATAAACTAATGACAAATGAAAAATCATATTTCAGCAAATAATAAAAACAGAAAGTGCTGGAAATACTCAGCTGGTTAGGCAGTGTGTGTTCTGAACTCACTGATGAGAGGTCAGACCTGAAACGTTAACTCTGCTTCTCTCTCCACAGATGCTGCCTGACCTGCTGAGTATTTCCAGCACTTCCTGTTTTTATTTCAGATTTCCAGCATCTGCAGTATTTTGATTTGATCGATATTTTAGCACTTGTTTTCTACTAATGTTACAGCGGGCAGTATTAACCACTTTCTGTAGCACTGGTTTTGAACAACTCAGATAGGTCTATGAAACCATTCCATTTCCATGCGCATTAGTTCAATCTAATATTGTCAAATCACAATCAGGCTGTTCCTGCAGACCATTGACATTTTCACATAATTCTCCTTGTATGCTTCCAGAGTGAACATTATGAATCAGTAGTTGGCCAGTGAGAGTTGTAACAACAGGACCAAAGCTTTGTGTATTTTGCCAAATAGCAAAGGAACAATAGTTCCACCAGCCACTTTGCAATGGGCCACCCTTGTTAGAGGATGGACATATCCTGCTTGTTTTGTGTCACATATTGTGTAATGTCCCAGTTTTATATCACCAATATCTGTTAATAAGCTGTTAATATAAAACCAACAAATATCTTTTTTTAAATTTCTCTCATTTTCTTGTAGGTTACTAACTTTCCTCCTTTCCTTTCCTGTATTTATTTTATGCAGGAATTCCCAAAAAGCTGAGATCATTGCCAATTGCAAACAACGTTATTTCATGAGTTCAATCTTAGGAATCCCTACATCACAGGTCCCCAGTCACTACTGGCCTATCAGGAGGAGGTTCCAAGTGAATACATCTCTCCATAAGGAGGGGAAACCAGAGGGAAAGCTGCCTGTTTGTCACTCAGCTGGGAGAATAGTACATGGCGTGAGGACTTAAAAGAGGCCAAAAAGCAGCTAACAAAACTAAAGGATAAAATTGATTTAGTTTTGATTAATTTTGTTGATTATACAACAGTGAGTGAATCAATCAGCAAAGAAAGGCTTTATCATTAAGCGGTTTGGGTTCCAATTCATTTTCTCACTAGATATTGAGATGTCTTTGATTACGTCATAAACTGAGAGAGCAAAGCTTCAATTTAAACAGATCCCTGAGATTGAAATACAGGTATTTATTATAAATATGAAGATATGAAAAGAAAAGATAATTCATTGTTGCTTCATTTTAATGTTATAAAAGGAGACACAAGAGGAGCTGTTTAATAGGGATACCTCAGTAAAACCCAATTAACCAATTATCCCATTTAACAAAAATCACAAAAATCTTCCTAGCCTACCTGGCCTAACTGAATTGAAAGGATTTAGTTGTCTCAGCGGGTCAATCCATAGGAATCATTGGGACAGTCTGTTCCTAGCGTATCAGGCGGACATCTCATTTATCTGTAGAGTTACTGTTTTCTCACAGTCATATTTTGCCCTTGTGCTTTATGCTTTTAAAACTGCTGGCCAGAAGGAAGCCTGGAAGCAAACACTTTGTACAGAATCTCTTTGTTGAAATCACAAAGTTTCAGTTGAGTAAAATTATACATGGGAGTGCCATATATCTCCATTCATGATGTCATTGAAGAAGGGAATCTACCAAAATATCTGAACCCAGGCCTCCTCTGAACAGGAACCATTACTTATAAATGATAGAAAGGAAAGTAAAATGAGAAATATGAGCAAATGTGCTGACAGCTCCCTTTATAATATTTGAGGCTATGTGACAAACTAGATAAATAAGATTTCCTTTTAGAAGAATGCAATGACCCTTACCTAGATTATTCATTTGTAAAAACAGTCCTGGATTTTTGGAATTATTATTTACAAGTAAATATTTTTAGCAAGGAGCTTTGATGGTTCAGTGGGTGAATGCATCACATGCTGTACTAATGAGCCATACAAATCAAGAAGGTCCCATATCCAATCCCTTGTCTGTACTGTTAACTAATCTCATGGGCCATGGGAGGTGTTGCTAACGCAACTGTTGACCTTCGTATTCCCAGAATAGGGAGGGATGGATCATGAAACATGATATTAAATCCTTTAGTGTTGCCTCTGCTATTCCATTGAAAGCAATGAGCAGTGCAGGACAGGATGCTGCCACCAGAGGCCCAATGATAATGGCAGAAGTTGGGGTAGGGGTTGGCTGATACTTAGCAGGAGGGAAAGGGATGCCTGAGAGGGTCCAGGGATATAGCACCATTCATAGAGTTGTGGAACCTGGAGCCACTCGGGTACCTGGGATCTGGCAGAGGCCAGGGGCAAGGTTGCGACCTGACATTATTGGGGGAGACCCAACAGCACTCATAGAAATGAGTGGATTGGGGGTGGGGTTTCTGGCAGCACTGTGTTGTGGGGTTGGCTGTTGGCAGCACTTAGGAGGGTGCCTGGCAGAATTTGAGGGAACCTGATGCCTGTATTCACTCCTCCCGCCTTTTCTTTTGTGCCTAGTGAGAGCACTTCTGATAGAAAGTAAGAAACAGTGGAAGACAGAGAGGTTGCAGAGGCAATTTACCGGAATGGCACTAGGGATGAGAAACTTCAGTTATGTGGAGAAACTGGAGAAGCTGGGATTGTTCTCCTTAGAGCAGAGAAGATTAAGGGGATATTTAATAGAGGTGTTCAAAATTGTGAAGTAGTAGGAACATAGGAACAGGAGGAGATCATTTAACCCCATCGAGCCTTTTCCGCCATTCAATGAGATCATGGCTCATCTACGACCAAACTCCATCTAACTGCCTTTGCCCCACATCCCTTAGTACCTTTGATTAATAAAAAAATCTATCAATCTCAGATTTAAAATTGACAATTGATCTAGCATCCGTTCCTATTTGCAGGAGAGTTCCAAACTTCTACCAACCTTTGTGCGTGGAAGTGTTTCCTAATTCACTCACAGAGTTATAGATTTATGGCACAAAAGGATGCCATTCAGCCCATTAAGTCTATGCTGGCTCTCCATAAAGCAATCCAGTCAGTTTCATTGCCTCACTTTATCCCGTAGCCTTGAAAGTTTATTTTCTTCAAGTGCCCTCCAATTTCCTTTTGAAATCATTGATTGTCTCTGCTTCCACCACCTTCGTCAGCAGCGAGTTCCAGGTCATTACCACTCGCTGTGTAAAAAAGTTCTTCCTCACATCCCCCCCTGCATCTCTTGCCCAAAAGCTTAATTCTGTGTCCCCTAGTCCTTGTACCACCAGCTAATGGGAACAGTTTTTCTTTGTCTACCTTATCCAAACCTGTCATAATCTTGTAGACCTCTATCAAATCTCCCTCAATCTCCTTTGCTCTAAGTAGAGCAACCCCAGCTTCTCCAACCTAACTTTGTAGCAAAAAATCCCTCATCCCTGGAACCATTCTGGTAAATCTTCTCTGCACCCTCTCAAGGACCCTCACATCCTTCCTAAAATGTGGTGACCAGAACTGGACACAATACTCTAGTTGTGGCCTAACCAGAGCTCTGTAAAGGTTCAGCATAACTTCCCTGCATTTATACACAATATTTCTATTTATGAAGTCCAAGATGCTTTGCTGACCACTCTCTCAATATGTCCTTCCACCTTTAAAGATCTATGCACATGCATCCCCAGGTGCCTCTGTTCCTGCACACTCTTTAGAACTGTGCCATTAAGTCTATATTGCCTCTCCCTATCCCTTCTGCCAAAATGCATCACCTCATACTTCTCTGTATTAAATTCCATATGCCACTTGTCTGCCCATTCTGCTGGCCTATCTATGTTGAAGCCGGTTTGTATCATCCTCATTGTTTGCCACACCACCAAGCTTAGTGTCATTGGCAAATTTTGAAATGTTACTCTATATTCCAATATCCAAGTCATTTATATATATCAAAAAAGCAGTGATGCTTAGGGAACACCACTGTCTATATCCTCCAGTCTGAAAAATAACCATTTACCACGACTCGCTGTTTTCTGTCCTTAAGCCAATTTTTTATCCTAGCTGACACTGACTCTCCTATTTCATGAGCTCAATTTTGTTAACCAGCCTTTTACGTGGTACTTTGTCAAAGATTTCCTTAAAATCTAAATAGACAATATCCATTGCATTCCCTTCATTAACCTTCTTTGTTACTTCATAAAAATTCATTTTTTTTATTATTTGTTCCTGGGATGTGGGCGTCGCTGGCTAGGCCAGCATTTATTGCCCATCCCGAATTGCCCTTGAGAAGGTGGTGATGAGTTGCCTTCTTGAACCACTGCACCCACAATGCTGTTAGGAAGGGAGTTCCAGGATTTTGACCCAGCGACTGTGAAGGAACGGGTGATATAGTTCCAAGTCAGGATGGTGTGTGGCTTGGAGGGGAACTTGCAGGTGGTGGTGTTCCCATGCATTTGCTGCCCTTGTCCTTCTAGGTGGTAGAGGTTGTGGGTTTGGAAGGTGCTGTCTAAGGAGCCTTGGTGCATTGCTGCAGTGCATCTTATAGATGGTATGCACTGCTGCCACTGTGCATCGGTGGTGGAGGGAGTGAATGTTTATGGATGGGGTGCCAATCAAGCGGGCTGCTTTGTCCTGGATGGTGTCGAGCTTCTTGAGTGTTGTTGGAGCTGTACCCATCCAGGCAAGTGGAGAGTATTCCATCACATTCCTGACTTGCGCCTTGTGGACAGGCTTTGGGGAGTCAGAAGGTGAGTTAATCGCCACAGGAGTCCTAGCCTCTGACCTGCTCTTGAAGCCATGTTATTTATAGGGCTACT
The DNA here is from genome assembly GCF_036365525.1 of Heterodontus francisci. Classification (NCBI taxonomy): domain Eukaryota; kingdom Metazoa; phylum Chordata; class Chondrichthyes; order Heterodontiformes; family Heterodontidae; genus Heterodontus; species Heterodontus francisci. The sequence goes on from NC_090421.1 coordinate 3,190,755, forward strand.
CCAGTTCAGCTTCTGGTCAATGGTAATCCTCAGGATGTTGATAGTGGGGGATTCAGCAATCGTAATGCCATTGAATGTCAAGGGGAGATGGTTAGATTCTCTCTTGTTGGAGATGGTCATTGCCTGGCACTTGTGTGGCGCGAATGTTACTTGACACTTCTCATCCCAAGCCTGGCTATTGTCCAGGTCTTGCTGCATTTCCACAGGGACTGCTTCAGTGTCTGACGAGCTTCGAATGGTGCTGAATATTGTACAATCATCAGCGAACATCCCCACTTCTGACCTTATGATTGAAGGATGGTCATTGATGAAGCAGCTGAAGATGGTTGCGCCTAGGACACTACCCTGAGGAACTAGATTAGTCAAGCACGATCTGCCTTTCACAAATCCGTGCTGGCTTTCCTTAATTAGCTCAAACCTCTCCAGGTGACTGTTGATTTTTGTCCTGAGTATTGTTTCTAAAACCTTACTCACTACTGATGTTAGAATTACTGGCCTGTAGCTACTAGGACTGTACTTACACCCTTTATTGAATAAGGGTGTCACGTTGGCCACTCTCTAATCCTCTGGCACCACACCTGTATCTAGGGAAGACTGGATGATTATGTTAAGCTCTTCCACTATCTCTACCCCAACTTCCTTTAGCAATCTTAGTTGCAAGCCATTCGGACCAGGTGACTTATCCACTCTAAGCATAGCCAGCCTTTCCAGTACCTCCTGCCTCTTAATTTTCACCCCATCCATTACCTCTACCATGTCCACTTCTACTTATACTTTGTCAGCATCCTCTTCCTTAGTGAACACTGATACAAAGTACTCATTAAGTATTCTAGCCTTGCTTTGTGCCTCTAAGCATATATCACCATCTTTGTCACTAATAGGCCCTACCTGCCTCTTACTATCCACTTACTATTTACATGCCGGTAGAAGATTTTTGGGTTCCCTTTTATGTTGACTGCTATTCTATTCTCATATTCTCTCTTTGCCAATCTTATTTTCCTCTTCCCCTCTCAATTTACTGTATTTGGCCTGGTTCTTGCTTGAAGAATTCACCTGACATGCATCATATACCCTCTTTTTTGTTTCATCATATTCTCTATCTCCTTCATCATCCAAGGAGCCCTGGCTTTGGTTCCTTATCTTTTGTCCTTGTTGGAATGTACCTAGCCTGTACCTGAAGCATCTCTTCCTTAAAGATCACCCATTATTCCATTACAGATTTTCCTGTCAGTATTTGGTTTCATTTTACCCCGGCGAGATCCCTTCTCATCCCGTTGAAATTAGCCCTCTTCCAATTTAGATGTTCTACTTTAGATTGTTCCTTGTGCTTCTCCATTACTGGTCTAAACCTCATGATACGATGATCACTCTTCCCCAAGTATTCTCCCACAGACACTTTGCCCACTTGGTCCACCTCATTCCCCAGCACCAGCAATGCCTCCTTCCTAGTTGGACCAAGAACATACTGGTCAAGGAAGTTCTCCTGAACACATTTCAGAAATTCCTTCCCCCTCTATGATTCTATGACTCTTAACTCTTTGACTCTATGACTCCTTACCCTTTACTCTCATACTATCCTAATCAATATTTGGGTAATTACCATACTGTAGTTCTTGCACATCTCCATGCAGATTTGCTCCTCTATCTCCCTCTCACTATTTGGAGGCCTGTAGATTACCCTCAGTAGCGTGATCATCCCCTTTTTGCTTCTCAACTCTAACCAAATGGATCTGTCTTTGCCCCCTCAAGGACATCAGCTCTTTCCAACACCAATGTTTTCCTAATCAGTACTGCCACCCTGCCTCCCTTTTTTCCTTCCCTATCTTTTCTGAAACACTTTGTATCCTTGAATATTAAGTGCCCAGTCCTTACCATTTTAAGCCATGTTTCCATTATTGCCACTATATCATATTCCCACACTGCTATTTGTGCTTTAAGCTCACCAACCTTATTCACCACACTTTGTGCATTTACATACATGCATTGTAAACCTGTCTGTATTCTTAGAAGTCCTTCTTAGTCTGCTCCTATCTAAAATGGTACTACTCCCTTCTCCAACACTCCAATACTCTCACTTTGTGCACCTTAGTCTTCCTTGGTGCCCATCCCTCTGCTAATTTAGTTTAAACTCTCACCAACCACACTAGTGAACCACCCCATGAGGACATTGGTCCCAGTCCTGTTGAGTTGCAACCCGTCTCTTTTGAATAGGTGCATCCTGCCCCAGAACTGGTCCCAATGCCCCAAGAATCTGAAGCCCTCCCTCCTGCACCATGCCTCAAGCCACACATTGATCCTCTCTATCTTCCTATTTCTACTCTCGCTAGCGCATGGCGCTGGGAGTAACCCAGAGATTACTACCTTTGAGGTCCTACTTTTTAACTTCCTCCCAAGCATCTAAAAATCTGACCATAGGACATCAGTACCTACCCTCTCTATGTTGTTGGTGCCGATGTGTACCATAACTTCTGGCTCACCCCCTTACCCCTGCAGAATATTCTGCAGCTTCTCCGTGATGTCCTTTACCCTGGCACCAGGGAGGCAACACCCTATGCGGGACTCATGATGACAGTTACGGAAATACCTGTCTGTCTGCCTAACTATAGAATCTTCTATCTATAATGACAATATTTCCGCTCTTTGCTGTTCCCTCCTGTATAGTCCCTTGCCCATTGGTGGCACGGTCTGGACTGGACTTCTTCAAGGTGTCATCAGTCCCGGCAGTCTACAAAGCTGATTACCCATTTGAGAGTGGCACGCACGCCAATGACTCCTGTATCTCCTGCCTTTTCCCATTCTTCCGATGGCCACCCATCTACTATCCTGATCTCTCACTGCCTGTGGGGTGACCACCTCCTGGAATGTACACTCCAGGAAACTCTCCTGCTCCCTAATGCTCTGCAGTGACTCCAGCTGCCCCTCAAGCTCGGAAATCCTGAGTTTGAGCTGAAGCAGCTGGAGACACCTCCTACACGTGTTGTCCAAGACACATAAAGTGTCCTGAAGTTCCCACATGGTGCAGGAATTGCAAGCAACAGGTCTGAACTGCTCATCCATGATCTAAAAAGATCTCCATTTCCTCTTCTAGAAACTAGTTAGTACCTTGTTTAAACTATTAATTTTAATTAATGCCTCTAGACCTGCTCTGTGCTAATATTCATTCATTCACTTCCTGTTATAACTCACCCTGATTGAAGTTTTTAATTTCCCGGCTCTTAATTTGAAGGAATGCCCTAGTTTAGAGAGAGAAAGACAGAGAGAAATACTCACCAACCAATCACTTACCTGCTTTCCTGCGACATCACACTTTGATTTTTTTTTAATGTAGCGGGTCTGTTCTCAACCGTCTTTTATCCTCCCCACTGGTCTCGTTGTGGTCTCAACCTTCTCCAGAGCTCTTTTATCCTCCCCACTGGTCTCGTTGTGCTCTCAACCCTCTCCAGAGCTCTTTTATCCTCCCCACTCTGTGCTGCTCTTTTATCCTCCCCACCTTTCACTGTGCTCTCGCTCTCAGTGCTGCTCTTTTATTCTTCCCACTGGTCTCACTGTGCTCTCACTCTCAGTGCTGCTCTTTTATTCTTCCCACTGGTCTCACTGTGCTCTCACTCTCAGTGCTGCTCTTTTATTCTTCCCACTGGTTTCACTGTGCTCTCGCTCTCAGTGCTGCTCTTTTATTCTTCCCACTGGTCTCACTGTGCTCTCACTCTCAGTGCTGCTCTTTTATTCTTCCCACTGGTCTCACTGTGCTCTCGCTCTCAGTGCTGCTCTTTTATTCTTCCCACTGGTCTCACTGTGCTCTCACTCTCAGTGCTGCTCTTTTATTCTTCCCACTGGTCTCACTGTGCTCTCACTCTCAGTGCTGCTCTTTTCTTCTTCCCACTGGTCTCACTGTGCTCTCACTCTCAGTGCTGCTCTTTTATTCTTCCCACTGGTCTCACTGTGCTCTCGCTCTCAGTGCTGCTCTTTTATTCTTCCCACTGGTCTCACTGTGCTCTCGCTCTCTGTGCTGCTCTTTTATCCTCCCAGCTGGTCTGACTTCTGAAATGTTTGGCTCTAATTTTTAGACTCTGCCCCCTAGTCGTTGACACTCCCAGCAGTGAAAATTGTTTCTTTCTATCTACAGTATCAGTTCCCCTTAATATCTTGAAAACATTGAGCAAAGCACCCCTTAACCTTCCAAATGCCAGGGAATATAAACCTAGTTTGTATATGTTGTCAATAAATACAGTAAATAGTTGAGACTGTAATATAGATCCTTTTGGGACACCACTGATCACATTCTTGCCAATTTGTGGGTCTGCCCATTATCCCTACTCTGTTTCTCCTGCCACTCTGCCTATTTCCTAACCAGGTCAATAATTTGCCTTCAATTCCATGAGCTTCAACTTTAGCTAAACGTCTCTTCCGAGGGACTTTATCAAATGCCTTCTAGAAGTCCATATAAATAACGTCCATAGACATTCCCCTGTCCACTGCTTTAGGCATCTCTTCAAATAATTCAATCAGATTCATCAGGTATGACCTCCACATTACAAAGTCTTGCTGGCTCGTTCTGATTTTTTGAGAGTGTTACTTGTAGCATAGGTAAAGGAGAACCAGTGGATGTGGTGAATTTGGATTTTCAGAAGGCTTTTGATAAGGTCCAACACAGGAGGTTAGTAAACAAAATTAGAGCACATGGGATTGGGGGTAATATACTGGTATGGATTGAGAATTGGTTAACAGACAGAAACAGAGAGTTGGAATAAATGGGTCATTCTCAGGATGGCAGGCTGTTACTAGTGGGGTACCACAAGGATCAGGTCTTGGGCAACAGCTGTTCACAATCTATATAAATGATTTGGATGTGGGGACCAAATGTAATATTTCCAAATTTGCTGATGACACAAAACTAGGTGGGAATGTAAATTGTGAGGAGAATGCAAGGAGGCTTCAAGGGGACTTGGATAGGCTAAGTGAGTGGGCAAGAACATGGCAGATGGAATATAATGTGATTAAGTGTGAAGTTATCCACTTTGGTAGGAAACAACAGAAAGACAAAGTATGGTGAGAGGTTGGGAAGTTGATGTCCAAAGGGACCTGGGTGTCCTTGTTCATGAGTCACTAAAAGCTAGCATGCAGGTGCAGCAAGCAATTAGGAAGGCAAATGGTATGTTGGCCTTCATCACAAGGGGTTTTGAGTTACAGGAGTAAAAATGTCTTGCTGCAATTATATAGAGCCTTGGTGAGACTGCACCTGGAGTATTGTGTACAGTTTTGGTCTCCTTATCTAAGGAAGGATATACTTGCCATAGAGGGAATGCAATGGAGGTTCACCAGACTACTCCCTGGGATGGCGGGATTGTCTTATGAGGAGAGATAGGATGTTTCCCCTGGCTGGTGAGTCTAGAACCAGGGGACATAGTCTCAGAATAAGGGGCAGGCCATTTAAGACTGAGATGAGGAAGAATTTCTTTCCTCAGAAGGTGGTGAATCTTTGGAATTCTCTACCCCAGAGGGCTGTGGAAGCCAAATCATGTTCAAGACAGAAATCAATAGATTTCTGGATACTAATGACATCAAGGGATATGGGGATAGCGCAAGAAAGTGGCGTTGAGGTAGATGATCAGCCATGATCTAATTGAATGGTGGAGCAGGCCCGATGGGCTGAATGGCCTACTCCTGTTCCTATGAGCAGCTGAAAACTTTCAAGGTGTTTAGTCACTCTATCCTTAATTATAGACTCTAGTAATTTCACGACAACAGATGTTAGGCTAACTGGTCTATAATTCCCTTGTTTCCCTCTCTCACCTTTCTTAAATAGTGGAGTGACATGCCCAATTTTCCAATCTGAAGGAACAGTTCCTGAATCAAGAGAACTTTGCAAGATAATAGTAAGGGCATCTGCAATTTTCTAACCTACTTCCTTTAAAACCCTGGGATGTAAACCATCTGGTCCTGGATACTTGTCACTCTTTAGTGTGATTATTTTCTTCATTGCTGTTGTCTTGCTTACATTAATTTTGGTGAGTCCCCGTCCATGATTCAATATTAGTTTCCTTGGGATGGACGGAATGTTATCCTTTTCCTCTACTGTAAATACTGACACAAAGTAATTATTCAACAATTCTGCCATTCCCTTATTTTCATTTACAATGTCACCGTTACCAGTTTTCAAGTGGCCTATAATGCTCCTGACCACCTTCTTTTTGCTAATATAGGATAGAGAAGGAGAAACTGTTTCCACTGGCAGGAGGATTGGTAACCAGAGGACACATCTTTATGGTAACTGGTGAAAAAACCAAAGGAGAGACAAGGAAATAAAATATGCAGGGAGTTGTTCTGATGTGGAGTGCGCTGTCTGAAAGGGTGGTGAAAGCAGATTCAGCAGTAACTTTCAAAACTTGGAAAGGAAAATATTGCAGGGCTATGAAGAAAGAGTAGGGGAACGTGACTGATGGGATAGCTCTATCAAAGAGCTGGCACAGGCATGATGGGTCGAATGGCCTCCTTCTGTGCTGCATGATTCTATATTTCTAAGTTGGTAATTTGTGCAGTTCAACTTTATTTCCAAAATCTCCATTCCAAAGGAAATAAATAAAATTGGGTTGCACAAACTCAACTAATTTTCTTGCCTTCGATACTGGAGAATGAGGTAGTCTGTAAATTGCCAGACATTGCAAACAGGTAAAGCATCTGAGGCTGGGAACTATCAGCAGAAAAGCTCAGGTAGAAAGTGAAAACTCCAGAAACAGAGTAGAACTCAAGTCGCAGGCCCTAGAGAAAGGAGCTGAGCAATGTTACTTCAGGGATTTCAAGGGTAAAACAGCTAGATTTATGGCTAAGTTTAGTGATTTCTTCCAGGATTATTTCATATGCTCATGATGTTCTAAGCTTAACTTTTAGTCAACGGCTGGAAAATTATCATGGGTGCTGAAAAAAAGCAAGAAAAATATTTTGAGGATTCAATTGGTTGGGAGTTTTTTTGTTTATCGAGACTGTCCTTTGGTCTACCTGTTTAGACACATTTGAGCAATCAGCATTGTTCACTTAACAGTGATTTATGTATATTCGAGGGTAGATTTTCTTCTCAGCCCCTTTGTTTGGCTGGGCAGTGCTATCACTTGCCTCCAGTCTGCACCCAAGCCCTGGAGGACTTCCGAGGGCAAAATTTTCCCTGCGGGCTTCTAAACCCCACTGTCAAGCTCAAATGGGGATCAGAAGCCTGCACTGTGTGGGAAACAGTCACTAACCTGTGATTTTCCCCAATTTGGCCAATTAGTGGCCAGAGGACAGGCTTGCTGTCCAATTAAAGATGGTGCAAGGGCTTTCGAAGTTGGAGGGCCAATTGGAAACCTTCTAGCTTGGGAACAGCAGCAGGATGCCATGGCAGGTAAGTGAGAGAGAGGGCGCTTCAGAATGGAGGCATCCTCTCTTCAACGTTTTCAAAATTAAAGTTTAAAAAAAGGCCTTTGCAGCCGGGCCACCACTGTGTGGGGTGTGAGTGAGAGCTTCTAAACCAGCCTGGAGCTGTGCCCACCCTCCCCCCCTCGCCAGTCTGCTGCTGGGAGGCCGTCTTCAGGTAGCTGTACTGTCCTCCGCCACCTGCAGGAACCTGGAGGCTAACTGGAATTTTCCAATTGGCCTTAAGTGGTCATTAACAGGCTCAATTGCCTGTCTGGCACTTGTGGGTGGGTAGCCCTGTCAGCCCCCTGCATCTTGCTTCTGGGAAAATGACCCATGGGTGGGATGGAGGTGGGGAACTGACCTGCTGGTCTGTGACACTATTTTAGCCCCCACCCACCTCTGGCCCCAGTGGGGGCTTAACGTTTCCCCCCTAGAGTCAGAGCTTTGGTGGGTTCTTGCAGTCTTTCTGCCTTCTCTTAGGTGAGATGAGGGGGAGGAAGGGACTTGGGGGCATAAATTCATCTGGGGTGGTGGCGCAAAACAGGCGGTGTGGGATCAGCCACCTATACTTAGCGCCTGTTAATTCCATTGACTGCAATGGAACTGAATATTAAGCGCTGCGAATGGGCGGCTGATCCGATACCGCCCGTTTTGCGCCACCGCCCGAGATGAATTTTTACTCTTTAACGTGGTGCCAGAGGCAGCGGAGTGTTACCAGCGGCCCTAGCAGAGGAGAATATTTTTTCTCTAAGGAAATTCAATCCCCTGCCTAGCCTGGAGCAACCCCTGCACTGGCAGATGTTTGACGGTTCAATCTCCTTCCACCACCTTAGAAACCCTAAGACGTCAGAGACGCGTTCCTCTCAACCAATGTTGCTATGGTGCAAATAACAGCAAATTCAATGGTATGATATAATCTCCATCATTTGTGTCCCATCACAACCACTCATGCTTGTCCCCCTTGTATTCTGAGGTGTGTATGTGTGTGCGTAAAACAATGAGCTGTCAGTTAGACTGTGCCTGTACCTCTTGTATTCTGAGGTGTATGTGCTGTGTGTGTATGTGCCTCAGTCTGTATAAAGTTGCTGAGCGCTCTCTCCTCAGCAGCCTGTCGGGTTCTGACTCTCGCCGCATTGTGACTCACAGCGTCATGGCGGAGGAGCTGCTAGCCGGGTCCCAGTGGCCAAATGCAAGAGATGCCTACGAGCTGCAGGAGATCATCGGTCAGTCTCTTCCCAATCGTTTTAACTAAAGCTGGCGTGTTTAAATAAATGTAAGCGTCGCAACAAACGGGGAAAAGAAAACATTCCCCTTAATTTATTTTTTCTGTAGTTTTATTTCAGTCTGTTGTGCGGCATTATTCATTCTGAGCGATTTCAATCGCTGCATGTGTCCAGGCTGCACTATTCACTGGGTGCAGGGGAACTGCGTCTTTTTTTTTTAAAACCGGCAATGCTTTTAATAACATTGAAAAAAAGGAAAACGGCTTTTCGTTCCGATTTATCAGCTTCTTGGGTAGGTCCCTCCTATAAATGAATGTTCTGATCATGTGTGTGTTTGGGGTCAGGATATGCAGCTTAGGATGTTTTGCGTTGCTTTTTCTTCTCTGATTGGGTTGGTCCGGGCAATGAATGAAAGAAGTTAAAACATGTTGAAAGTGACTGTGTTCACAGCCTGTTCGTCCCCTCTTGACATGTTTGCAGATCTGTGACATTGACTCTTGATGTCAAATAAGATCCCTTTAATAAGCTTTTACACTTGAGGTTTTTTTTTGAAGTGTCAGCTGATGCCTGGCATCATATCAAGCATAGTTTAAATGTTTATACAAATCACAAACTGTTATTGTTATGAGGGGGTGGGGGACAGGTGGTCCTAAGATTAACGATGCATATTTGCGTAAGGCAGAAAGACTTTGAGAGAAAAAATAGAGATTGTTTGTATTGGTTGGTGAATCAGTAAAGAATGGGGCACAGATTCAGGATTGTCAGCCAAAAAATGAAGATGAAAGTTAAACAATTTCTTTTCACAGTAAGAGTTGTCAGAACATGGAATTCTTTATCACAAGTGGCTATTGTAGCAGATATATTTGAAAGGGAATTGGCTAAGTATTTGAAAAGGGAGAAAGGATATGAGGAAAGAACAAGGAAATAGGATTAGAGTAGGTAGCTCCAATGGAGGAGCCAGCAGCAGCACAGACTTGATGAACTGATGCCTTTCTTCTGTGCTATTCTTTCTCTGATTCAATGACTGAAGCATGGGAGGGCATGATACAAAATGTGACTGGGATTTAATCTGTAAACATGGAACAACATGTAATTAACCGCTCCCTGTTTCTCCTTGTCTAAAAAAAAAACACAACTCAGTACTGACACACTTTCTTGGTGTTTAGGTATTGTTTTATTGTGTTAACTATTTCCTGTGTACTTTTGACAGCAAATGTCTAGAATTAAAGACATGTACAAAACTGCAAAACATGTCTTCCAGGAGCACTGTTACTTTAATTGATAGCTCTGTTGGCAAAAGTGGAGCCTGACATCAAAAGGTTCCCAGTTTCTAAGCATGGTTTGTGTTGAGATGCTCGATCTCATGTGTGCAGCAACAATTGACCTCAGTGACAGGGGTTCTGATCACCATGTAGACCCCTTTGGGTAATGACAGAATTGGGCGTGGCCTTTGCTCCCTGTGACTGAATCGCCAGATGGCATTTACTGTCCAGGCTCACGTGAATATCGGCCATTTGGGTGAGGTAATTCCCAGCAGAAGTCTCAGAAGAGCAGAGGAAAGGGGAGAGAGTTGTGCAAAAAGTTAGGTGAGGTTCCACCTGAATTGCTGTCTCAGGCTTAACACTGTAAGAACATGCAGTGATTTGATTTGTGGCATCATTGCATTATTGACTATGTCTGTCTTGGCACATTTGTAAACTTCTGACTATAAGAAACTTTTTTTTAATAAGTACATGAGGGAAGTTTGCACTGTTGCCGATATATTATCTGCATAAAATAATTCCTGCAATCAATATGGCAGCTAATGAGTTTGTGTTTTAGAGTTGGTTATTCTGGGCTCTTATAGCAGCTAAATCTGCCTGGAGATTCTCCCAAATGGCCCTCTCTTCAATGCACACTGTGTCAGCATGATTTCACAGAGTGCTGGATAATGCCACATTCTTAGTGGGCCAAGGATCAAAATCAATACTTATCCAACTTTCTTTTTAAATAAAATTAAATTCAATTAAATATTGGGAAGACTGAAGCCATTGTCTTCAGTCCCCGCTGCAAACTCCACTCCCTCGCCACTGATTCCACCCCTCTCCCTGGCAACTGTCTGAGGCTGAACCAGACTGTTTGCAACCTTGGTGTCATATTTGACCCTGAGAGGAGCTTTCAACCACATATTCGTGCCATCACCAAGACTGCCTATTTCCACCTCTGTAACATTGCCCAACTCTGCCCTTGCCTCTGCTGCGGGGGGGGGGGTCTGCTGCTGAAACCCTCATCCAAGCCTTTGTTACCGCTAGACTTGACTATTCTAACACAGACCTGGCCAGCCTCCCACATTCTACCCTTCGTAAATTCAAGCTCATATTTAAACTTCTGCTGCCCATGTCCTTACTCACACCAAATCCTTTTCACCCATCACCCCTCTACTCACTGATTTACTTTGGCTCCTGGTTAAGCAACACCTCGATTTTAAAATTCTTATCCTTGTTTTCAAATCTGTTCATGGTCTGGCCCCTCCCTAAATCTGTAATCTCCATCAGCCCCACAACCCTTTTAGATCTCTGTGCTCCTTTAATTCTGGCCTCTTGTCATCCCAGATTTGGTGGCCGTGCCTTCAGCGGCCTGGGCCCTAAGCTGTGGGATTCCTTCTCTAAACCTCTATCTCTCTACCTCTTTCCTTTAAGACACTCCTTTAAAACCTACCTCTTTGACCAAGCTTTTGGTCATCTGCCCTAATATCTCTTTCTGTGGCTTGGTGTCATATTTTGTTTCATAATGTCCCTGTGAAGCACTTTGCGATGTTTTATTATGCTAAAGGCACTATATAAATACAAGTTTGTTGTGTTTTATTTTAATTTCTCCACTTCTCTCCTGAATCCATGCTGAAGTTTGGTTCCATGGATGCTGAGCACTCTCTAGTTGCTTGTCCAATTATTTTATTGTGAGCCTACAAGGGCTGTTTGACCATGGAAAGGGAGAAATCACAACCAAACCTATTTCTGTCCTCATCTAATGGCCACACATACATATTTTCCAGCATGTCACTGGATGCCAATCAGGAGTGGGAGCAGGGGCTGATTTCCCTTCACTCTAGCTCGAGGGGGCACTGATACGAATTGGAAAGTCTCGTTTACTGCCCTGGCTGAGATGAACTAATTCAGCATAGGTAAAGGATCGATTCTGGTACTTCTGATTTGCGTCGCTTAGGACTTCATTGGAACAGTTGGGAGGGGAAGGGGGCTACCGCAAGTTATTCAACAATGAAGGGCATCACAGCCAAGCCCAATATTGTCTTCCTGTAACATCCACAAAAGGGACTTTCCAGCAGGATGAGATCACAATCAGGAGTGGGAAACCAGGTTGGTTCCCCCACCTCCTTAGCCTATGGGCACTGACACCAGTTGTAGACCATTGCTATCATTCCAGATGAGATCAGCACAGACCAATACCAGAACTTTCCTAATCTGTATAATTAAGTACTACGCCATGTGGTGCATTTACCCATTGAGGTACCAGGGAGAGCTATTCAGATAGTAAGTGTGCTTACAATGGTTACCATTTACTATATGCATACTGGAGCGAAATTAAAAATGGAATGAATCTATTTCCCCTTTTTGCTTAGTACATTTGGGTTTTGTGTTGTATGTGGGGACTGCTGCTACTGATCTGTAATTGGCTTGTTAAACAGGCCAGAGGCTTGTTAAACAGGCCAGAGGCATGTTGCACTGTACCAATACTAACAGAAGCTAAAGATGTAAACCTTCCTACATCTCCATCAAGTTTTAAATCACATTGAGATATTGTCACCAACAAATGACTCCAGATTCAAACTGGGAAATGTTGGGCGCCATTTGGTGTTTGGGCATGGATTCATGCCCGTAATTCCAACATAGTAAGCTCTAGATCTTTGGTGTGCTATGGGAAAGGCAATGATCACCATAGAATGACACAGCACGGAAACCGACCATTCCGCCCATTAAATGTGGTTTGATGTTTCCCCACATTAGCCACCTAATCGTATCCCACTCTCCTCCTTACTCCCCATACCTGTTAATATTCCTCTTTTTCAAGCGTCTGTCTTTTAAAAAAATTATCCCACGTCAACAACGGTTTGTGGTGGAGAATTCCACACTCAACCCCGCTCTGTCTAAAGAAAATGTTCCAGCCTCTCCTTTCATTCTTTCTGTTATTACTGTCTTGTCACGTACAAGGGAGGTTGAGGCCTAGGCTTAGGCCCTTTACCCACAACTCTTCAGCCAGCCAATATGTTCAAAAATGCAATTGCTGGTGTCTCATTTTGTATATTGGTGTGAAAGGGGGACTGACAGAACATAAAGACTGTTGGTATCACCAAAATCCACAATATGCAGACCACATATATATTTGAAAAAGAAATACATTTGAAAATAAGAAAAGAAAATTCTGTTTTTATTTAAACAGTATCATGTTATTAGGGTAAACTTTATAGATTCCCTGTACCCTAAATTAATAAAGTAGTTTAACTCAACATTTCTGCTCGTAGATTCAATGGGTTTGCAATGCCTGCAGAGTTTATATACCAGCACTGTACTTTGTAGTGCTCTGTACAGTATTACTAGGTAACCCATGTAGAAAAGTTTTATTTCCTTTTTTTCCTTTCCAAGTTTCTGCCCTTTTTCCCTCCTGGAAGCATTGATTCATGCTGGGGTACAGTTTCACAGGCACTGACAGTCTTCCTGTACCTCACCCAAGTGGCCATTCTTCATACATGAGCCTAAACAGTGAATGTTGACAGATTATTCATCTGCAGGGGTGTCACAGACAGCCTAACCTTGCCCTTACCCCAACATCCACACAAACACACTTTCCAGTAAGGGTTTTTTGGGACAGTAGTCAGGAGTGGGAACCCTAGTCGATTCTTCCCCTCCCTAGCTCAAGGAGGCTGCTGTTTATTGCTTGGCGATTATAAAATATGTAAGCTTCTATATTGTGATTTATGGTGCCTGCCATCATTACCCCTTAGTGTGATTGATGGAAAGGGGAATAAAGGAATATGGGAATTTGGTAAGCACATGTAACTAGGATTACTTATGTATGGAGGATAAATACCAACACGGACTGGTTGGGCCGAATGGCCTGTTTCTTTTTTGTAATTCTGTGTACAAGTCTTTGAGTGTATCTGTATGTAAGTCGGTCTGAAAGTTTGTGCATTTATATGTACTGCGGTCCACAAAAAGTTAATAGGAAATTACGAATGAAAATTGTTCATCTAAAGGTGAACCCCTGGTCAATTTGAGAAAGTGGCAGACAAATCTTAGCAGTTTACTCACAAACATCCTGTGCTGCGTGTCCCAAACTTTATCCCTCTGTTGTGCAGTTAACTGGTGAGGAACTTTGCAGGTTTTCAACCCTAGCAGTGCCGCATGTTTTTCCCTGTACTTGCTTGTTGGTACAACATCTCTAAAGCAGCGATCAACCAATTTCCATTTAATTTTGGCAAATAAACAAAATATTCAAAATTCTGTTGGAAGGAAAATAATACCATGATGGAGCACGGAGTGACCACAGTGATTTCCTCAAAATGTACTAAAAAGGACAGCAATAGTATTAGAATTTTAACAACTTGCAAAGCTTAAACGGAGATGGGAATCCCTCCTTTATGTAAAAGCAGATCGAAGGCAAGAATGAAAACATTGCTGGATTGGGAGGTTGGGCCGCACCCCACTCCTCTCTCCCTTACACCCAAGCTTTGCAAGTAAGGGAATGGCCTGACTCCTATTATAGCTATGTATTTGACTATTGTGACTTTTTCAATAGCATCTTCTATTCGATTCAACAGTAACTCCTACTATCGTGTTCCTATCTCTTTTAGAATTTCTATATTTTATGTGATTTTTAAATCCAATTTGATGTAGACATCTGAAGAGAGTCAGAGGCCTGGTCAAAGAGGGAGCATATAGTCAGAGGCCTGGTCAAAGAGGGAGCATATAGTCAGAGGCCTGGTCAAAGAGGGAGTCTGAAATGTTTGCCAGTTGCAGCAGTGTAGCAAATAGGGAACAAAATAACAGAAAACAGCAGAGGAACATAGCAGAGACCACAAGAGAGAAAACAGTCAGAACAGAAAAACAGCAAGGAGAGGAAAAGAGCTTAGAGAGAAGCAGTGTTTGCGAGAGGAAATGGTAAATTTGTATAAATACAGAAAAAAGACAGATTTGTATTTATATTATGTCTCAGAAGCATCTCAGTGCTTTACACAGAATGAATGCAGTAAGTGTTATGTAGGCCAACCACAGTGGCCATTTTGTATACATAGTAAATCCTTGCACTTAACTAACCATACAGAGAAATAAATCAGCGAAACATTTTTATTGTTTCTGTACATTTTTTGGTGCATATATGAATAATATATATACTCTTGTCTGTCCGGAAAATATATCATAAAACAAACAGGGCCAACAAATGCAGGGAAAAGGAGCGAGCTAAAGAAAAGTCTCATCAGGAAAATAGGAGTGGTGTATCTTAATGCAGAGTCCATTCATGATGTTTAGTATAAAAGATCAGCCTTTTCCTCTTTCATTGGGACACTTATTTAGTCACCAAGACCAGAGGTGCTGTGACAGACAGGCCCACACAGGGGATGATTGAGAAGCCATTTACAACCAGCCCTCCTCCCCTTTCTAACAGACACACACCTTTGTGTACCATTTGCTTCACAGCCTCTGCCAATTGAATCACCAACTCTGGGTCATTTGACTGGTTTAACCTTTCCTGTGCTGTGTTTTATTCAGCCCCAAACCAAAGAGAGAGAGGGGGGAGAAAAGCTGTCAGGGAAGGAACGGGATGTTTTTTGAAAAGAAATCTGCTGATAGCAGAGATTTCTAGATTTTGCGATGTAAAAGACAGAAAGTACTGGAAATGCACAGCAGGTGATCAGCATCTGAAACAAAGGACAGGCTCATGTTTGAGGGGAAGGGTTGGCAACTAAAGTATTAAACCCGTCTTTTCACTTTGTAGATGCCTAATGTGTATTTGTAGCACTTTCTGTTCATATTCCATGATTTACAGTACCTGCAGTCTTTTTTTCTTTTTTAGATTTGTGACTGGAAATTATAATAACTTGTCAACAATGGAGTCACATCAAGTAGAGTCCACATGACCTTCACAGAACACCTACTTTTTGTGTCCTTGTTCAAAATGTGGCCTTTCATTTTTTTCTTGGGGGGTGGGGGTAAGAGAGGAGTTGGACTACTTTGTGCCTTTATGTATTGTGATGGAGCTTCACACTGGCAGTTGTGGTACTTACACTGAGGGAGATGAGGTTAGCTGAGCTCGTATTGCCTGAAGAACATGGGATGGGGGGGGGGGGTCGTCCTGAGGTCACAGACCATGGAGCAGCCTTGCATGTGTACTGCATTTGGGGTCAGATGACAAGAATGTAGCTTTTGTGTGAGGAAACCCCTCAGTGGAGAGGGGAGAACCTGTGGAAGTGATATTGGTTCGGATCAGGTTGTGTGAGGCAGCGGAGAGCAGTTGACATGCAGTTTGTCTTTTGCTCAGGAATCATTTAATTTGTATCATGTTTTCCATAATGCAGCCACCAGCTTGAAGGAGCACAGACTTGAACCCCACAGTTCCAATCTCAGCTGCTCTACTATGGAGACGAGCAGAGGGCGGGGAGTGGAGAAATGGTGTGTGGCGATTCCCCTGGTTGATTCAGAAGAACCTCAATCACTTCCTATCCAACGTCTGTGAAGAGCCAGCCCATCCTCAATCTTTGGAGCTGCAAGCAATCTCAATTTAGAAAAAAAGTAAAGAACTTAACCAATTATTCATGAGGGAGAGACAGGAACATTTCCGCTCTTCGAACCTTTTTGTCTCTTAAAAAGGTTTGCAAAAGAGTGGCAGCCCCTTTATTACAGCTGTGAGGAACAGCATAGCAAACTCTGAGCAGTTATTGGTGGTAACTATGCAGCTCCTCACAGCTGCTGTGAGCCTTTCCAAGATTTTAAACAGGGCCACATGAAGTGAAAGTGTTAGGAAGCATCTTTCTTCACAGCTGAGCACTGGCCCATCATTAGCAGTGACTGAACAAAACAAGTAGCATGTTAGAGGGTCTGTGGTTCGGCTGTGTCAGAAGATGCACAATTATATGTTGCTGGGAGTCACAAGAGACTGTCTGGAGTCTATAATTATCCTCTTTTCCAACAATGTTTCTACAACATTATCAATGAGATCTTTAAACACAATTGCTGCTCTCCTCTCTAGAAGGTGCTGACTCATGCTAGAGTGGTCAGTCCTCTGGCTGTTGGCATCTCTTCAGTACCTCACTCACTGAAGTGGCCATTTTTCATCCGTAAGGCCAGCCATTCCTGTTTGCTTATGAAGTGCAGGTTTTTAGTTTTTGGCTATGAAATGTAGTATGGGGACAGTATACAGCTTCTCGAAATTGCTGGAATTCTCCAAATAGACGAGCTCCCTCGATGCCTTAACCAATCTCGTAAAAATTGCACACAGGGTCATTTCTACTTCCAAGTGTGGGACAACTATACGCACCAGGAAGGTTTGCGGTTGGGTTGGGCTGATCTCAGCCAAGGTGGTAATCGGGGCATAGCCATTGGGCTTCAGAGTTCGTTGTCTAGGGAGGGGGGAAAATACAAGTAAGGTTTCTGACTCTGGGCCTTGAAATTGGTTTGCAGGCTGATGTGAATTTGAAAAAGTGTGGGAAGTATCTCTTGTAGCGGCTTTATCGATTTAGCTGGCATCGCACTACCAGTGAATAATGAGCCATTATGGACTGTTTAACTCTAGATATTTTAGATTTCCATGATTAAGATCCAGACTAGACTGACTTGGCCTCAAACTGTCAGACAGTAAAAAATAAGTGAACAGGAGCCATGACACAATATATTTTTACAACAGTTAAGCTTAGCCAGCTCCCTCTCCACCCACCCCCCCCCCCCCCCCCCCCCCCCGCCCCCAGGCATCTGGCTGACAACAACCACTGATTCGGCAACAATTGTAACAAAGATGTGCCGGAACATTCCTGTGTGACTGAAGCTGATTTTTAACCCCTAGTGTATTGTGATGGAATTAAAGAAGCACAGTTAAACTTTAAGACAAAAAAAGGCTTCATTTTTGTCATGCATCTGTTTGCATTTACGGCATTCACTTTTCCCTTTTATTGTGACTAATCTAATCTCAGGACTCAGGCAATATCATCAACTGCAGAAGAACATTAATCTGCTGCCAATCACTAGGAGTGTCAGAAAGAGTGACCGGCCTTTGGATTTCTCCCCTAATCCCTGCAGAAACCAGAGGGACGTGGGAAAAAAAGTGTTCTTTTTCATTTTCTTTGAACACGCGTCTATTAGTTATAAAAATATTGACATTCAAGTATTATCCAATTGGATAATGAAAAGTTTGCTTGTTTTCCAATTGGCCAGGGAAGGTGGTGTGCCACGAGGATATGTGTGTGGTGGGAGTGTGGGGGTGGGGCATTTAGCGGTGGGAGGTCATGTGACAAAACCTCTTGGAATATGTCCAATTAGAATTGGCAACTGCAGGGCCACAGTGGAGCTGCTGTCTGATAACTGTGCCATCTCCTGCTCATCTTATGAAGGAGTTTTGTGGGAAAGCAGCTAATTTCCAGCCCAGTAATAGTTACCCTGTGACCACCATATTTAAACAAAAACAAAGTGGAACACTGACATCTCAGTCCGGATAATATTAGTGCTGGTACAGGAGATGAACCTTGAGTTCTCTGGTGTGGGGGCAGGAAGTCTCTTGGATATTTCATTTAAAGGAAGAATTGGAAATAGCATACCTACACACAGTTTCCGTCCTGTGAGGAACACTCCTTGATACATCACAGTCTCAGCTTCCTCGGTAGAATTAGTATCCCAATACCCGCAGTGTGAAAGCAAACCTATGCTCGACGTGATACCACAATGCGAATGTCAGAATCCACCATGGAAACCAGTTTGTCAGCTACTGCTTAGCCCCTCGGAAATATTTGCCTAGAATTTCCTCCGAGTCACTGTTTATGCACGAGAAAATTCCAGGCCTTTGTGTTTAGTTTGGTCGGCAAGCCATAAAAAGGACTTGCATGCATTGGAGAAAATACGGAGAAGAGCAACAGGACTGATCTCAAGTGTGAACGAGAATATAGAGTAATTTGAGCTCGACGGTCTAGAAACAAGGCAGTTTGCAGGGGTGAGAGAAGCCGTCATTGATGCGCATAAAATATTAAATGATGTAGATGACTCAGAATATTACTTCAAACTAAGCCAAGTAGCACCAGTAATAGAAATGGGAGTGAGTGAAAAGGGGACTTAAAACCGATATCGGGAACAATTTTTGACGTAATTGTGTCCAGGAATACTGTCTATGAATAATGTCCAAGAAAATGAGCCTCCTTACTTCTACCTTGCCTGTACCTTTTATTATTCTGAAGGTGATCTGTATCACATCTCCACTTAACCTTCTCCAGAGAAAATTTGCTCAGTTGTCTGAGTCTTTGTTCACAAAGATTTCTCCAAAGGCCAGGATCATGCTGCTCATTCTTCTCTGAACTCTTATCCTTTTTAGAGGTAGAGTCAGCAGAAAAAATTGTTAATTCTATATCTATTACCTGTTTTTGCATCTGTACCTTTTAAAAATGCTGCATGAATATCGGTTGAGAATGGGTTTGAGGGGTATGGAGATGTTAGTTCATCTATTTGATTCACATGGGAGGGTTAGGAAGAGAGATCCAAGGGGGTGGAAGAATCCATGGTAGAAGTAGTCAGGCTGGGAATATGGAGGGAATAGGCTCGATGGGCTGAATGGCCTTTTATCATGCCAGACTTTCCTAACTTCTTGCATTCTTTTCTCAAAGAGTGGTAACTGGAATAATGTCTTGGGGCTATTCAACATGCAGTTAGATACCACTGCAATTACTGTCTGATGTCCTGTGGCATTGTGCCCAAATCAAAATATTTAATGTCAGCAAATATATTAAATATAAATATGTAAGTGAAAGCAGTAGGCCCTAGTATTGGGGAGGTAGCAACAATTTCCTGAATGGGAGATGATATTGTTAGCCATTATGTTGTTATATTTGATTGAATTTTGGAACTTCCTTGATTTAGCTATGTATAGTTTACTGTTCAGTATTTAATATCCATTCCAATTCAGCATGGATGATTTGGCATGCAACTAACATCTATGTTTTCATGTAGCTTTATCTATATATTATAAATCTTACACCTGCACACATTCCCTGTCAACTCTTTCCATTATAAATTCCTATGTCCCCATTTATAATAATAACATGCTGTATGTGAGTAATATACATGCTATATAACAGTGACGCTCAGTTTGGTTTCCACCATCGCTGAATCCTCCACTATCAACATCCTAGGGGCTACCATTGACCAGAAACTGAACTGGAGTAGCCATATAAATACCAGGGCTACAAGAGCAGGTCAGAGGCTAGGAATCCTGAGGCGCGTAACTCATCTCCTGACTCCCCAAAGCCTGTCCATCATCTACAAGGCACAAGTCAGGAGTTGATGGAATACTCTCCACTTGCCTGGATGGGTGCAGCTCCAACAACACTCAAGAAGCTCGACACCATCCAGGACAAAGCAGCCCGCTTGATTGGCACCCCATCTACAAACATTCACTCCCTCCACCACCAACGCACAGTGGCAGCAGTGTGTACCATCTACAAGATGCACTGCAGCAATGCACCAAGGCTCCTTAGACAGCACCTTCCAAACCCGGGACCTCTACAAACTAGAAGGACAAGGGCAGCAAATACATGGGAATACAACCACCTCACACACCATCCTGACTTGGAACTATATCGCCGTTCCTTCACAGTCGCTGGATCAAAATCCTGGAACTCCCTTCCTAACAGCACTGTGGGTGTACCTACCCCAAATGGACTGCAGCGGTTCAAGAACGCAACTCACCACCACCTTCTCAAAGGCAATTAGTGATGGGCAATAAATGATGGCCTGGCTAGTGATGCCTACATCCCATGAATGAATAAAAAAATATATAAATGTGTCACACTGTAATTGCACCCTCCCACCAGTGGAGGCATTGTAGCGCCACCACTGGAAGAAAGGAACTTGTACTTGTTCAAGAGTGACTCCTGAGGTCAGTTAGAAGATATTTCTATTGCTGGTTTCTCAGTAACTCAGAAATCATTGGCTTTCTTTCTTTATTAAATGTGACACCTGAAGCATGATGGATGCGTCTCAAAACTTTTATACAGATAAAAATATCCAACACTGCATTGAGAGATAGCAAAATACAGCATTAATTTTTGATTAATGGTCAAGTGACCTGATATGTGTAGAAATTGTTTGTACATTTCACAGCTCCAGATCAGGAAAAACAGAATGAAATGACTAGACTGTTCTTTTTTCTCTCTCTTGATTCTTTAAAGTGTGACATGTAGCATGTCTCTGTACGCATTCATAGAAAAGTTTGGAGAACATGAAACATGGACAGTAGAAAATTCCAGATGTGACATGAAAGCAAATGTGAAGTACAATTGGATTGAGAACTTAAATGGCACAAAGCAAACCCTTTTCAATAGAAATACATTGTTAGTCATGATAGACCAGATAAATGTTTTCAACATTTGCCAACAGTGATTTTAATATAATTAAACCTCCCAAAGGACTTCACCAAAAGAGGGGAATAGACACAGCAGCAGATACAAGAAGAGTTTGGGGGGTGATTGAAGGCAAGGTTGAAGACACTTTTGAAGGTGGAAAGAGACGTGAATTGAGAGAATTCCAGAATATAGGACAGTAATAGCTGAGTGGTCTGTGAAAGCCAGCAGCAGGTATTATGGTGGGTGTGGTGGATGGTGCTTAGATAGGAGCACTGGCTGAGTCCAGGAGGTTCTCAAGCCTGGGATGGGGAGCAGGCGAGGAGATCAGCGGAAGAGTAGCATTGATTGGGGTAAGAGACTGAGAGAAGAAGGTTGTAGGAATGGGAGAGCAGTGAGACTACAGGTGACAGAGATCAGGAGAGCAGGAAGAAAACAAAAGTTGAATTGAGGGGAAAATAGGATTGGGAAGTAGCGACAAAGAGCTTGGGTCTGGAGTGGCAGCCAATATGTATATATGAATGGACACAGAAAAATTAGCTTTGATCTACATGTACAAATTGTATGAAAAGCTATACATGGCTAATAGAATCCATAAATAGAGGCTTGCGTTTAGTGATCAGAGACCAGGTCAAGGAATTCAAAGTCTAGCTGGTGGTTGAGAATCCAGGATGTATATTAGGTTGAAGTCCAGGGTTACGCACTAAGCAGGAGTTAGGGCTACTTGATGGCAGGGGTCCCGACTGTGGTTAGTGGAGGAATGCCAAGGCTATTCTGATGGTCTATGGTGCCAAGGAGTGAGTGTTCAGGGGCTACCAGATAGTTGGGTGCTGATTATTCTGGCAGCAAGAGACCACTGAAGCTTGGAGGTCTGACTTGGAATGTTGCTGAGAGCTTGCCTTCCCAGGTAAGTATCAAGGTCAACAACTTATGGAGCTCTCCTCCTACGAGAGGCAAGTAGAGGAATTTTGTGTACCTTTTTCCCTTTAAAGCCAGGTGAAGAGGTCCAGGAAAAGGATGGTGTGTTCTGTGGGCAAGGTCTGGTATCTACTAAACTGGCTTACCACCTCACCTGCATACTCACTTGCATGTAAAGGAATGGTAGCATAGTAGTTATGTTACTGGACTAGTTATCCAAAGGTCTGGACTAATGATCCAGTGACATGAGTTCAAATCCCACCACGGCAACTGGGGAATTTAATTCAGTTATCTGGAATAAAAAGCTAGTATCAGTAACGGTGACCATGCCCTTTAGGGAAGGAAATCTGCCACCCTTACCCAGTCTGGCCTACATGTGAGTCCAGACCTACAGCAATATGATTGACTGACTGACTTTTAACTGCCCTCTGAAATGGCCTAACAAACCACTCAGTTAAGAGCAATTAGGGATGGGCAATAAATGCTGGCCTTGCCAGGGATGTCCACATCCTGTGAAAGAAACCCCCCAGCAATGATGAGAGTTCAAGTGAGCAGAGTCCGCAGTTGGATGTTGAGTGCGTTTGAAGAGATACAGTTGAGCCATTGGCTGAAGAACTCATTGTTTTTGACTTCATGCCAACGAGGGAATGCCTGCCGTTGTAGTGGGCAGAGCGCTGGAACGTCCCGGAAACTGAAAGAGCTGGATACAGGGCCACCATGCTTCAATCGCTTTTAAAAATGGTAATGGACTTCCTGCATCGTGGAGGAAAGCAGGCGACGGAGTCAGGAGTGATGAAAAAAAAAACGGTTTATTAAATCGTTAACATTTGAAAGGTAAATGACTAACATTTCTCCTCTGTAATAACTGAAGTAAATCTACTGTTGTTGTTACTACTTTTATGTACAAGAGAAAAATGTTGAAATGAATGGTCCAAAGAGTTTGGCCAGGTTGCATCACTGAGGAGAAATACTGCACAGGAAAGAAGGAGCACATCAGGCCCACTGGCATTCAAAACTCCCCCCAACAAAATCACCGGGCTGGGCTTCAAACAACTCACTGGAGCACTGAATGGTGACAGTGTGGAGGGAGGGTTGCTGGCTGTACATTAATGAGGGTGAGCAAATTGACTGGTGAGTCAGCTTGCTCAGGTGTCCTTACTTGCACCGTGCGATGCAAGGCATTGATGTTTCCATGCATGTAGTGGAATATTGTCGTTGCCCTGAGTTCTTGGACCACTCCCTGTGTCCTGTGTGCTCAATGTATTAAAAGAGGGTGTTGAGGGGACAGCTGCTGTGGATTGTGGCTAATGTGTCTCTTTATGTGTTTCAGATGCGCAGACCAATGACTTGGCTTTTTCCTGAAGTGGCCCTGTGGAGGATCCTTGAAAAGGTGTGATGTCCTCTCACTGCTCAAATGTCTTGGCTGTAATTTTGCCCATGGGTGAAGGTTCTTCCTATTGCCTTTCCCCTCCTCTGACATGACAGTGGTGTTTTCAGGCATCGATGCTGATGGAGAGCTAGATATGGAAGAACCATGTGTGGCGATGTGTAACAAAACACTTCACTCTTTGTAAAGGAAGCAAGCTGTTCTTTATTCTTCAGTTCAAAACCAACCAGCAGTTCAATCTGAATCTATGACCCATGACCCCTGTAAGCATCTGCCTTCTGTCCAGTTCTCTGTTACTTCATTAGCATCTTGTGAATTCACTCATATGACATGCTACTAACTAGTTACACACCGCAATGCTCCATTACAGAATCTAAAGCATTGCCAATGCATGACCATAGAATGGGCATTTACTGAGGAAATTTTTAAAAAAATGTATGCTGCACATGATGTTGAATTAGTTGTTTTTACAAAACTTTGTGATGCTGATGAAAGTGGACAGTGAATATGATACTCATGTTCCAATCACAAAGCAATGTGTTAGAAACACAACTTTGGATTATCATATATAGAGGATATGTGTGTGACAACCCATTTAAAAAAAGTGAACCTGACTACATGACACAAACACAGAAAGGTCATGCATATAATAGGTGCAGCCAGCAATGACAGCTTGCATTTAGACAGCATTTGTAATGCAGTAAGATGTCCCAAGGTGCAGGGACAAAAATGGACAGGGAGTGGCAATGCAAGAGTTAGACTGAAAGCACGGTGGAAAGGATAAGCTTTAAAGAGGTTTTTAAAAGGCAGGAAGCGAGAGAGGTGGAGTTTAGTGCGAGAATTCTAAAGAGTGAGGCCAAGATGGCTAAAGGTTCTGCCATTGATGGTGGATATGCAGGGTGAGGTGCACAGAAGGCCAGAGTCAGAGGATCAAAAGATTCCGCAAGGGGCAAGGCCTTGAAGGGATTTGTAAAAGGAGAGAAAGAATGGAAGTAGGGGAGGATGAGCAGAAGGGTGATGGGACTGGATGTGGGTGGCAGAGTTTTGGGTGATATGGAGCTCAGAGCCTGGTGAGCAGGACGTTAGTGGAGTTGAGTCTGAAGGTAATGAAAGCATGCATGAAGGTTTCAGCTAAGATAAGCAATATTGCAGAGTTCGAAGTAAACCGTATTATTGATGGATAGGATGTGGGGTTTGAAGCTCTGCTCATGGTTGAACAAGACACCAAGGTTGCAATTTGTCTAGTTTAAACCAAATGAGCAGCTGAAAGGAATGGAATCAGGGCGAGGGTATGGATTTTTTTGCCAGGAGCTAAATAAGATGGTTTCAGTCTTCATAATGTTCAATTAGGTAAAGTTCGGACTCATCTATGACCTTTTGTTGATGAGCAATCTAACACCGAGGTGGTCATGGAGTCGAGGGTTGTGGAGAAGAGGTATCCTCAGCACACAGATGGAAACTTCTAAACTAGGAAAAGGAATAGCCTAAGGTTGAAACTTTCAGGTACATTGGAAGTGGGGACTGGAGGAGAAGCTTTTGCTGGAAATGTGTTGGATATGCTGG
This sequence comes from Heterodontus francisci, assembly GCF_036365525.1. Lineage (NCBI taxonomy): Eukaryota > Metazoa > Chordata > Chondrichthyes > Heterodontiformes > Heterodontidae > Heterodontus > Heterodontus francisci. The sequence continues at coordinate 3,215,815 of NC_090421.1, forward strand.
GATATGTAAAAGGGTAGTACCATGGAGGAAGATAACAGAGAAGAGGCAATGGAGGAAGTTGGAGTGTTAGACCGTTTCAAATGTTGTGGAGAGGTCAGTAAGGACAAGGAAACTTGACCGATTATAGTCACTCTCATTCATACAGGATGTTGGTGAGTTGACCAGGGTGGTAATTCTTGCAGTGGGAGGAGCATAAACTGGAATGAAGAAATTGAAGCAGGGACATATGGGAGAGTTGAGCATGAAATTGGGTGGTAACAACACCTTCAAAGACTTTGGAGAAGAAAGGGAGGATGGAGGTGGGGCAGTACTCAGAGGATAGAGGGTTCAAGTGCAAGCTTATTGAGAAATGGGTGATGACAGCAGTGTTAAAGGAGAAGGGAATGATGCCCTTGCAGAAGGAGCCATTAATGATGGCAACGATCATTGAGGCAAGGAATACTAGTTGAGTATTTAGAAATTGGGTGGAGAGGGCATTGAGGGAGGTGGATCTGATGGAGGTGAATGTGGTGAGGGCTGCATAGGCTGGGAGATGGGGGAAAAGCTGTAAAATGTCATGAGGTCAAGGCTGCTCTGAGGGGAAAGCTGGAGGAGGAGGAGGCTGTGGCCGAAGAAACCGTATGGATAGTCAAGTCTATAAGGTCCTCGCATTTGATGTTGAATATGTGGGTAGAGGGGGAGGTTGATCACTGAGAAAAGGAGTCTAGGATTATCACTACTGTCTGGATGATTCTGGGTTTGCCTGTGGAGAGAAGGTTTCTTGAGAAGGCCACGTGTGATCTGACAATGGATGACCAGGCCAGTGACATGCCAGGTGTGCTCACATCTCTGTTACTCAGACTTGAGAATACAGAGGTGGGAACTGTACCCATCTGACATAAGTTGTTTAACTATTGCATCGCTCTGGGACCTTTGTCTTTTCCTGCTCAAACAATGGCTAACTAATTTTAAGTTGTAAAAACTTTGTGAAAAATAAATATTTGTGTGCAGTATCATAGAGGAATACTATAGTTGTGAGTGGTGATTTGGTCAGTTTACTGAGAGTTGGGGCTGTGGTAGGCGGCCGTTTGCGTTCTCAAGGACTTTTCCACACACAATTTTCATTTGATTAACCTTTCTTTATCTTTAAGGTATTTTGTATTTAATATTTTAATCCAGAGTTTATAAGAGTGAAGCAGCAGTTACATAGTTTACTCGATTATGATCAGGATATTTAAAAGGAAGCATTTTTGGACTTTGTGCTTCCAATGGGAGCTTATATCAAATTTGTCACAAGGTATAATTTTCTGGTCACTTAAGTTAATGATGCACTTAAATTTTCAATATGTGGCCCCCACGCGCAAAGCGTTAAGTGGGTAAACTGCCCTTTAAAGTCTTGCGGCTAGTACGCGTCTGTCACTCTGCTAATGTCACACCTCAAAGTGTCACACTTTGTTAAAGATGTAAAACAATCTTAAAAGTAAGTATTTAAAAAAAAAAGAGGAAGAAAGCCAGCCATTTCTAGCTTGTTTTCCTGACCTTGATGACCTTGCCTTACCCCAAGGGCAGGAACTGGGGATTAACAAGTGCTGCCTACCTCGACCTTCAGGATGTGCCTATTTAAACAGGGAAATGTTGGCGATGTGGCCTTATTGAACAGATTGTCACCTTAACAGATAAACATTATCACTCTGCCTCAGAGCAACATTGAGGGGGATCAGCTAGTTCTTGTTAAGAAGTGCTATGACATTAATGCTTACTAATGCCCTGCAGGCCACAGCCATCAAATTTATTGGTGTCTTCCATTTACTAATAGTCCGTTAATGCTGAACACTAAACATTGAACCATTACTTAGCAGAGTCAAACCGTTCTGATGATTTCTAGTCTCCGCTGCCATAAAGGTGGAAGATATGTCTCGGCATTGCTTTGGGAGCATATTGTTGCCCTTTGTTTTTTATTGTGTGTGGTGGGCCACTTTTATTTGTAGTCCCTCCTCCTGCTCTTGTCTTTGGTCTTGTGGCTCCTTTTTAATTTTTGCAATTTTAATTGTCAACTCCTGCCCAATGAATTACCCGATGTGAAGCTGAGCCACAGAAAGCAGGAAAGTCTCTGGTTGAGCTGCTGATCTGTGCTGAGTTGGATGAATACAGCCAAGGTCGCACTGAGGCCAGTGGAATTATCTGTGTCCCCTGGGCTTAGCAGGTGGAAAATATCAGCTAGGGTTCTTGCTCCTGATCAACATCCAGTGAAAAACACATGGGTGTGGATGTTGGGGGTGATACCTTCCATGGAGGAATAGCCTGTAGACACTAACCGACAAGGTTCATGTGAAGAATAGTCAGTTGGGTGAGATACCAGGAAGGGACTAGTGCCTGTGAAATTGCAATAAAAACAGAAAATACTGGAAATGCTCAGCAGGTCACGCAGCCTCGGTGGAGAGAGAAACAGAGTTAAAGGCTGGGATTTCATGTTGGCCAGACAGGAGCCAGCCACTGACTGAAAAGTTGGTGGCGAACCCGCTTCCGCCTCGCCTGGGGATCCGACCCGCATTTTACAGGTCCCCGGGCTTTAAATAGTCCGAGGTGGGACTGCCACCCGCTTGAGGGAGGAAGTCCCGCCTCATTGAGCTGCCAGCCAATCAGCGGGACGGCAGCTCTTAGTCCCAGCAGCGCCACCAGGAGCACTGGCCACTGTTGGGACTGCAGCACAGCCGAAGATGTGGAGCAGGGAAGACAGGTAGGTTTTGGTTGCCTTGCCAGGGTTAATTGGTCGGGCCCTGGCGAGGCAAGGGTGGTTGGTTGGGGGGAAGGGGAGGGGGTATGTTGGGTGGTTGGGGTAGTGGGGGCGTCCCTCCATTGGACACCCTATGCCCGATGAGCAGGGCCACCCCCCAGGACGATCGCAGCGGCCTGGTTTTCACAGGCGGCTTTTCCCGGCTCCAGGACGCCCGCTTGCCACATTTAAAATCCGCGTGGAGCTGGGCGAAGGCCCTTAAGTAGCCTGGGGATGGGCGGGCCATATTTCGCCCACCCCTGCCCTATGTAAAGGGAGGCAGAGGGGAGAGCGGGTCGGCAGAGCCTCCCACTCCATTTTACGCCACCCCCCCCCCTCGCAGCCACCATCCGGCTTGTTGGGGTGGTGTAAAATTACGGCCAACGTTTCAGATAAGTCAATGACCTTTCACCAGAACTCATCGACCTGAAACGTTAACTCTGTTTTTCTCTCTACAGAGGCTGCCAAGCCTGCTGAGCATTTACAGCATTTTCAGTTTTTTATTTCAGATTTCCAGCATCCACAGTATTTTGCTTTTGTACCTGTGAAATTGCACCCCAGTGAGGGGTCAGCACCTGTAGGGGAGCAGAGGAGAAAATGTTGGTAATTTATTTGATAAATGATTTATTTCCAGGCATTTCAATGCCCATAGTGTTGACAAAATGGTTGTCAACCTATAAATGCATCCTTTTCTTGTGAAGAAAGAAAAACTTGCATTTATATAGCACCCTTCATGATCTCAGGATGTCTTAAAGTGCTTTACAGCCATTGAAGTACTTTTGAAGTGTAGTCATTATTATAATGTAAATGTGACTAAACAACAGTTCACATTGGTGAAAGTGTGATTTCTCTTGTGCCGAGATTACTACTTTCTACCTCTCTGCACTGTTGGAGTTCATCTTCACGGTGGTAAACATGCAGAATTTCAGCAAACTTCCTGCTAACAGCAAATTAACAGGAACAAGGCACTTTCACAGTTCAGCAGTAACTGGGTGAAGTTACTGTATCAATTTGGATACATGGTCCATCATATAGACAGAAATAGAAAAGACTTGCATTTCGGTAGCACCTTTCACGTCCTCAGAATGCCCCAAAGTGCTTCACAGCCAATGAAATACTCTTGAATTATAGTCACTCTATGTAGACATGTTATGTACATGGCAACCAGCAAAATCCTACAAACAACAATGTACTAATGACCAGATAATCTGTTTTTAGCGATGTTGGTTGAGGAATAAATATTGGCCAGGATACCAGGAAGAACTGCCCTGCTCTTTCTTCTACAAATAGTGTAGTAGGATCTTTTATGTCATCCCATAGACAGCACCTCCAACAGTCCAACACTCCCTCAGTACTGTACTGGAGCGTCAGCCTACATGATGGGTCACGATTCTCTGGAGTGGAACTTGAACCCATTGACCTTCTGAATCAGAAGTAAAAATTCCATCTTTGAGCCAAAGCTAATACATAGACAAAAGATGATGCTGAGTCAACGAAACTCATGAAAAATGACCAGGTAACTGACAGAAGCAGTAACAAAAATGCTGGTATCAGAATGGGTGGGTTGTTGATACTGTTGTAGTGACATTTTTAAGGGTTAGGGGAATGCTTTTGGGGTAAACTAGTCAAATAGAGATTAGAGAATCTCTTCAAGAGGCTTAGATGGCAATGTGGTGCTATGACAACAGCTGGTGCCACAAGAGTGCTGGGCATAAGTTTAATTGCCTCGACCTCAGATGTGACCCTGTGTGGAACAGCCAAGTAGAGGCCACACATTTCCACACAGGGAGGGGGATGGTTCAAGACTTCTCAGTTACCAGCTAAACCAGGGACAGTTATTTAACCTATTAATAAAAACTGTGGGACGAATCTCTCTCTGCTCTCCCCTTTCCTGCTGGAACCTGTTTCTGTGCTGGGTGACTCTGTCTCTAAACTGCTCTGCTCAGCAGCTCCCCCTGGTGGCATGGCTGAAATCAGGACATTGAAAACATGTGGGTAATTGCTGATTTGAACCTGTGTCCTAGTACACAAGATAAATATTGTTCAAAAAACGTTTGAGCGTGTGTGCGAGGCGATTCAGCTTTATATTTTTATTGGTGTGACTTGCTGTGAACTGAATACCTTACAACTGACAACAACTTGCATTTGACAGTTGTTAGACTGTCAGAACGAATAGCTCAGACTTGACCCTTGAGTTCGAAAAGTGTCTGTTAAGACCACGAAAAGATTGGCTTGGAAAGAGCTTTGTTGTATCCGGAAGATCCATTGTAAAGTTGAAAGCAACTTGCCGGATTTTTTTTTTTTTCTTTTCCCTTTGTGATTGCTATTTGTGAATTTCTCTTCTTTTCCTACTGTAGGCAGCGGGGCCACTGCTGTGGTACAAGCAGCACTCTGCAAACCCAAGAAGGAGCGGGTGGCAATAAAGAGAATAAATCTGGAGAAATGCAACACGAGCATGGACGAGCTGCTGGTGAGTTGTGGCACTGATTTTTGCTCGAGGGTTTGTCTCACCAAAGTTTTGTGCTCAAGGCTAGTGCTGCAGCACATTGCACCAGTGAGTGGCAGGACTTTGGTAGAACCTGGAAGCAGGTCATTGGCATCTCAGAGCTGGAGCAGGGCAAGAAAATTAAAACAAATGCCAATCACAGGGTCAATGGGTATAGCCTGTCCACCACAAGCTGACAGGTCACAGTGAGCAGATTCAGTGTTTCCCAGCTTTACAGTGGGTCTGGTTAGCACCATGGAGTGACAAAATTTACGCCTGATGTATTTGAAATAGAACATTACATAAATGGGAATAGAGTTATGGACTAAATTTACCATGAAGTGAACAGTATAAATGGGTCTAACAGGCAACTAGATACATTTCTGGACAGAGAAAGGATTTGGAGCTATGATGAAAAGACAGGTAGCTGTCGTCAATATATCAAACGTTCTGATGGCTTTCATGGCCTTTCCCTATCCCTAAAATGTCTTCGAAGATAAAACAGGGATGATATGACACGTAGCCAACAAATACACACTATGGGTCATTTCCTAATTGGGTACTCCTGGTGGGGAGTCTCACCTGCTAGGAGCATACATCAGAAAATTAGGTGCCATGATTTTCCAGTCATTTAAATGAATGGACAGAGAGTCATCTTCAGCAACTGCCCAAACTGCCAATATCTTCTGACAGGGGACAGGATGGTGAAGTTAGGAATTCACCCATCATGAGTACTCACTAGACATGCATCATGAGCACTCATTTAAGCAACACAAAACATATACACCTTAGCTAATTCATTAAGCTGCTTCCTTGGGCAGCTGCTTATCTTGAGCTGGGCACGCTTTCTTTTACTGGAGCTCACTGGCACAGCAAAAGATTCTTTCCCGTTGTGAAGATGACATACACTGGCAGAGTTCTACAGCCACCGACTGCCCTCCATTGCTGTGGCCAAGTGGCTGTTCTTTGATGCGTGAATCTAGATAGGTGAGCGTTGGCAGTTTATGCAACTGCTGAGGACTTCACATCGAGCTTCATCCCTATTCTCACCCAAAGACCACATACACACTCTTTCCAGCATGAGTCACCAGATACCCACTGTTAACCACCCTAGCTGGTGATTCCCCATCCCTAACCAATTGTACAGAAGGCAACGGTAATGATCAATAAATGTTTTTTGTTCAACAGCCTCTATTGTGCCAGCATATGTTTGGGTTGTGGCAGATTGTCACAGATTTAAGAAGCATATTTTGAAATTCTAGTTAGTATTGCTGTAAAATGCTGACCACTCTGTTTCTTTCTGAATAGAAGGAAATTCAAGCCATGAGTCAGTGCAATCACCCCAATGTCGTAACCTATTTCACCTCATTTGTTGTGAAGGATGAACTCTGGTTGGTCATGAAGCTGCTGAGTGGAGGTAAGACAGCATAATCCAGAATTTAGGACTGAGATGAGGAGAAATTTCTTCACTCAGAGGGTTGTGAATCTTTGGAATTCTCTACCCCAGAGAGCTGTGGAAGCTCAAACATTCATTGTGTTCAAGACAGAAATCAATAGATTTTTGGCACTAAGGGAATCAAGGGATAGAATGGGAAAATGGAGTTGAGGTAGAAGATCAGCCACAATCTTATTGAATGGCAGAGCAGGCTCAAGGGATCATATGGCTTACTCCTGCTCCTATTTCATTATATTCTTATGTAAGTACAACAGTTGCTTTCATAGAACATAGAACAGTACAGGCCCTTCGGCCCATGATGTTGTGCCGACCCTTTAACCTGCTCTAAGATCAAACTGCCTACCTACCCTTCATTCTACTATCATCCATGTACCTATCCAAGAGTTGCTTAAATGTCCATAATGTATCTGCTTCTACTACCACCGCTGGCAATGCATTCCACGCACCCACCACTCTCTGTGTAAAGAACCTACCTCTGACATCTCCCCGAAACCTTCCTCCAATCACCTTAAAATTATGCCCCCTGGTGATAGCCCTTTCCTTTAATAATTACTGCAGCATGTTCAAGCTCAAGGATGGGATTTAAATTAGGGCAATAGCGTTAGACAGCCAACAGTGAATCGGCAGCACGTTTTACAGCCTGCCCACTTGTCTTTGCCATTGAAGTCAATTTTTGGTTTTACGTTACCGCCCAAGGTGAATTTAATGTTGGTGAATGGAACAATGTAGCCTTTCACCATTTCCTAGGGGCCTGAAAATGACCATTCGTGTTTTAACTGAACAAATCATTTTTATTAATTGTTTTCAATGAGAGGCCTGCAACAATGTCTGCTGTTCCGTCTCTCTGTATTGCACCTGTGGGAGAGGCCAACTGGTCATTTATCAACGACACCACGCAGAGAGTGGGTTGGGTAAGAAACATGAAGAAAAATGTCACATTTCGGAGAATTCTAAAGGTTAATGCAAAGTGAAATATCGCTGAGATTAGTCAAATTTCTCCCAATTACTCAGTAGCACACTGGGGAGTACATCTACTCACTGAGACTTACTGGCCTTGAAGGTCGCAGGTTTGATCACTGCCCTATGCAGATGAGCAAACATGACATTCTCAGTTTGATAATAAACTGTTGCTTGTTGTTAAGTGTTTTGTGAGGCAACAGCCAGTAATTCAGTGGTGAGAGAGGGAGAGACGAGAAAAAGCAGGAGGTAGAGATCAAGAGGGGGAGAGAGTGCTCGAGCGGGTGGGAGGGAAAAGAGAGTGTGAAAGAGAGAGGGCTGAGCAGGGGAGAGAAAGAGTGTGTGTGAGAGCGGGGGGGGGGAGAGAGCGGGAGGGAGGGGGAGAGAGAGAGAGCGGGAGGGGGAGAGAGAGAGAGCGGGAGGGGGAGAGAGCGTGGGGGGGAGAGAGAGAGGGAGGGGGGGGAGAGAGAGAGAGGGAGGGGGGGGAGAGAGAGAGAGAGAGAGGGGGGAGGAGAGAGAGAGAGAGGGGGGAGGAGAGAGAGAGAGAGGGGGGGGGGGGAGAGAGAGCGGGGGGAGCGGGAGGGAGGGAGTGAGAGAGAGAGGGGGAGCGGGAGGGAGAGAGAGAGAGAGAGAGAGAGCGGGAGGGAGTGAGAGAGAGAGAGAGAGAGAGCGGGAGGGAGTGAGAGAGAGAGAGAGAGAGAGCGGGAGGGAGTGAGAGAGAGAGAGAGAGAGAGCGGGAGGGAGTGAGAGTGAGAGAGAGAGCGGGAGGGAGTGAGAGTGAGAGAGAGAGCGGGAGGGAGTGAGAGTGAGAGAGAGAGCGGGAGGGAGTGAGAGTGAGAGAGAGAGCGGGAGGGAGTGAGAGTGAGAGAGAGAGCGGGAGGGAGTGAGCGAGAGAGAGAGAGAGCGGGAGGGAGTGAGCGAGAGAGAGAGAGAGCGGGAGGGAGTGAGCGAGAGAGAGAGAGAGCGGGAGGGAGTGAGCGAGAGAGAGAGAGAGCGGGAGGGAGTGAGCGAGAGAGAGAGAGAGCGGGAGGGAGTGAGCGAGAGAGAGAGAGAGCGGGAGGGAGTGAGCGAGAGAGAGAGAGAGCGGGAGGGAGTGAGCGAGAGAGAGAGAGAGCGGGAGGGAGTGAGCGAGAGAGAGAGAGAGCGGGAGGGAGTGAGCGAGAGAGAGAGAGAGCGGGAGGGAGTGAGCGAGAGAGAGGGAGAGCGGGAGGGAGTGAGCGAGAGAGAGAGGGAGAGCGGGAGGGAGAGAGAGAGAGAGAGAGAGAGCGGGGGGGAGAGAGAGCGAGAGAGCGGGGGGGGAGAGAGAGCGAGAGAGCGGGGGGGAGAGAGAGCGAGAGAGCGGGGGGGAGAGAGAGCGAGAGAGCGGGGGGGAGAGAGAGCGAGAGAGCGGGGGGGAGAGAGGGGGAGAGAGGGGGAGAGAGAGAGAGAGAGAGCGCGGGAGGGGGGAGAGAGAGAGCGCGGGAGGTGGGGAGAGTGCGCGGGGGGGGAGGGGGAGAGCGAGAGAGAGAGAGAGAGAGCGGGAGGGGGGGAGAGAGAGAGAGAGCGGGAGGGGGGGAGAGAGAGAGAGAGCGGGAGGGGGGGAGAGAGAGAGAGAGAGAGAGAGCGCGGGAGGGGGAGAGAGAGAGCGCGGGAGGGGGAGAGAGAGAGCGCGGGAGGTGGGGAGCGAGAGAGCGCGGGGGGGGAGAGAGAGAGAGTGAGAGCGCGGGAGGGGGGGAGAGAGAGCGCGGGGGGGGGAGGGGCAAGAGAGAGAGCGGTGGGAGGGGGAGTGGGAGTGGGTGGGAGTGAGTGGGTGGGAGTGGGAGTGGGTGGGAGGGGGAGTGGGAGTGGGTGGGAGGGAGTGGGAGTGGGTGGGAGGGAGTGGG